>NW_024868719.1:51216-68419 GCF_013358625.1 Macadamia integrifolia | reverse complement strand
AAGTCATTGATATACCGATAACTTTTAACATACTCTAGGGCAGGCCTTAGTTGCATCATGAGAAGGCAGTATACTCTAGTCTCCATCAAAAAATGAAGTTCATTTATGAAGGAAAGGTGATCACGGTAACTGAAGATCCTGAGGTAGTTAACACCTTAGCCAATATTGAAAATGAAGAAGAACAAGACCAGGAAGTTCAACTAAGTGGTTTTGAATTAGATACAACTTGTGCACCCATTGCCAAAGGAGTTCTAAAGGAGGAAATCACGGCTAACTATGAAGCCATCTAGATTCCACCAGTAAATCAAATGATGAAGAATATGTAAGATTTTCCTAGCATGGGATTAGGAAAATATCATTAAGGAGTTCCAAAGCAGCCTAGTGTCGCACTGAACAAAGGAAAGAATGATCTCGGATACACTCCTCCAACCACCAAGGGGCAAAAAGTACTGAGAATGACTAGGAAGATCTTTGTCTCTTACTACCTTACTCTTAATGGGTACTTTATAAAAGGAGAGGATTTTACTTTCTGCGGAAATGTGGAGCCATGGTTTAATGAAACCGCCTAAAAGATGCAACCAGGATTTGAAGTATTTTTTTAAGACAAGCTCGATTGGTGACTCATGAAGTAGAACAACAGCGAATGCTAGTCAAAGAAAGTGATCAAGACAGTTGCATCACTGGGATAGTGGAAATTTCACTAATTGAAGATGGGTTCTCCTCTAGCAACCCCACGGCACTTATCCAATCAAAGGAATTTCCAAGTCCCCGAGCACTCTTGAAGAGAGAATGGGAAAAGAAGATGAGACTCGTCTAGAGCCTGCAGCTTCCCACAGATTTGACAAAAACACCTCTACTCCCTCCTACAAGAACCAAGAGCCCGAGAGCTACATGAGCTCAAGCCTCGTCCTTTAAGAGGAGGAAGTGTGTATGCAATGCAAAGAAGAGCACAAAGAATGATGGTTTATATGTATAGTGCCAAATCAACTGCAATGGAAAGGTCCGTGAAGGTGGTTAAAGATGTGACCAAGGCACCGAGATGGCATCCCTCAACAGGCTTGAAAAGATGTACTTTATAGAAAGAGGATTGAGCAGACTCCACCAATCTTCACCCCTCAAAACGTTCAGCTTCCAAGAGCATGAGGTTGATCAATTGGTGTTTGTGAAGAAGTAGGCATCTATCTAGAAGAACCATTGCACCACTGAAGAAATAGCAGCAACTTTTTCAGAAGGAGAAGAAGGCCCTTTGCCACACCTCCTCATCCATCAAGCCATCGAACCACTCCTGAACTGGACAAGCATTGAAGAAAAACTTTAAGTTTGCTCATGCTATTGAGTCAACCAGCCTGAATACCCCTGGCAAAAGTATCAAGCCAGTTATCAAGTCTGTAGTCGAGTCTGTTGTTTATGATTTTGTGTTGGCCTCCCCTCTCGAGGAGAGTCTAGAGTCCTTGTATGTCGAGTCTATCACTCCTTCTTTCATGAATGAAATTTCTGGTTTCGAGTATGACTTGCCTCCTTTTTCTAATGATGATCTTAATGAATATCAAGAATCAATAAAATAATGCATACCAAAGAAAGCCTAATCCATCCATTAGGATACTCGGATTATTAATCTAGGAACCGACCAATGCCTTCGAGAGGTAAAAATTGGCACTACCCTTGATGATAAAAAAGCAGAACAGATGATTAGTCTTCTGAAGGAATTCACCGAGGTCTTTCTTGGTCTTATGAGGATATGCCCAGTATCGACCCCAAAATCTTGTAGCATCGATTACCAACTTACCCTGGGGCAAAATCGGTAAAGTAGAAGCCCCGAAGAATGCGTCCAAAATGGAGTGAAAAGATCAGAGAAGAGGTTGTAAAGCAGTGGAATGCAAGATTTCTACAAGTAGTGAAATACCCCCAATGGTTGGCCAACATAGTACCAGTACCAAAGAAAGATGGCAAGGTACAAATGTGCGTGGACTTTCGAGATCTTAACAAAGTAAGCCCTAAAGATGACTTCCCATTACCTCACATTGATGTATTGGTGGATAACACAACGTGGCATGCTTTGTTATCATTTATAGATGGATTCTCGAGATACAACCAAATACGCATGCACCCAAAAGATCATGAGAAGATAGCCTTCACCACTCTATGGGGAACCTATTGTTACAAAGTGATGCCTTTTGGGTTGAAGTACGTCAGGGCAACTTATCAAAGAGTAGCTATGGCCATATTGCATGACATGATGCACAAAGATGTGGAAGTCTATGTGGACGACATGATAGGAAATTCAAAAGATCGGTAAGGGCATATTCCTGTGCTAAGGCATTTCTTTGAAAGAATCAAGAAGTATCAGCTAAAGTTAAATCCTCAGAAGTGTATATTTAGGGCAACAGCAGGAAAGTTGTTAGGTTTCTTGGTGAGAAAAAGAGGCATTGAAGTTGACCCTATCAAGATCAAGGAAATTCAAGAAATGCCCACACCTCGAACTGAGAACCAAATATGAGGATTTTTGGGTCACATCCAGTATCTTAGCAGATTCATAGCTCAATTGACTACAATATGTGAACCAATTTTTAAGCTTCTGAAGAAGGATCAACTCATGGAATGGAATGACCAATGCCAACAAGCTTTTGACAAAATCAAAGGATACCTCATGAAGCCACTAGTATTAACACTGCTGGTGGAAGGTGAACCACTTCTCTTATATTTATCCGTGGAAGAGTAATCCATGGGCTTTTTGCTAGCACAGAAAGAGACGAAAGAAGGTGAAGAGCATGCCATATACTACCTTAGTAAGAAGTTCCTGGAATATGAGATACGGTACACATCTTTAGAAAGAACTTGTGCGGTGTTGACTTGGGCAAAAAAAAGGTTACGACACTATATGGTTTCCTATTCGGTGCACTTGATCTCAAGGATGGATCCCATCAAATACCTCTTCAAGAAACCAGCCCTAACAGGAAGGATGGCCTATTGGTTGCTTTTCCTATCAGAGTTTGACATCACCTATGTTACTCAAAAATCTATCAAGGGGCAGGCCATAGCCAATCATTTGGTTGCCCACCCCACAGAAGATGGAAGATCCTTGGATGATGCTTTTCATGATGAAGGGATCACAATAATAGAGAAAAAGAACACAACTAATGAATGGCAATTATTCTTTGATGGAGCAGCCAATCAAAAGGGGTGTGGTGCATGAATATTGCTTGTCACTCCTGATGGCCTTTATTTGTCTTCATCATTCTACCTCAATTTCTCCTATACCAACAATATTGCTGAATATGAAGCTTGTGCTTTGGGGATCGAAACTACTTTGATTATTGGAATGAAAAGGATTAAGGTCTACGATAATTCATCCATCGTCATCTGCCAGACACAGGGAAAGCGAAAAACGAGATATGAAAAGTTGAAGCCATAGCAAGAAATCTGGAAGAGGTGGTTGAACACTTTGAGAAGATCTTGTTCGAATACTTCCAGAGAGATAACAATAGGTTTACTGATGCCCTTGCAACCTTGGCCTCCATGGTAGAGTGCAACCCTATGGCTATGGTTTGACCATTCTTGGAAGAATAAAGGAGCAGCCCCATTTATCAAAATTTGGTGAACTCTCACACTGCAGATGGTCGGTTTTAGTTTACTTACATAGTGGATTTTATCACGGAAAGGAAGTACCCAGTTGAAGCAACTGACAGAGAAAAGAAATTTCTAAGGAGATTTTCCCCCCAGTTTATTCTTCAAGAGGATTTTTTATACAAGAGATCCCATGATGGAATACAGTTGTTGTGTGTGGACGAGGAGTAAGCTGCAACCATCATGAAGGAATTCATCAAGATCTTTATGGACCCCACATGAATGCTAAGATGTTATCTAAGAAGATCCTCAGACTGGGATATTACTAGAATGCAATGGAAGCAAATTGTGTGGACTTTGTCAAGAAGTGCCATAAGTGTCAGATATTTTCCAACACCATACATATCCTTCCAGTAGAGTTGCATTCGCTTAGTTCACATTGGCCATTCTCCACTTGGGGTATCGACATCATTGAGAAGATCAACCCCAAAGCATCCAATGGTCATAAGTTCATCTTGGTAGCCATTGATTATTTCACCAAATGGGTAGAAGCTCCGTCATATGCGGTCCTCACATTTACTAAGATAGTCAAATTCTTCCAAAAAAATATCATTTTTCAATATGGAGTACCTCAAGAGTTGATATCAGATCAGGGATCCCGTTTCTAGGGCAAGATTGATAAAATCTACACAAAGTTCAGTATCAAAAGGCATCACTCTATCACTTACAGGCCATAGACCAACGGGACAGTGGAAGCAGCCAACAAAAACATCAAAGTCATTCTGTAGAAAATGATAGAAACACACAAGGATTGGGCATATAAGTTACCCCTTGCCTTATAAGCATACCGGACTTTTGTCCGATCCTCTATGAGGGCAAGCCCTTTCTCTTTAGTATATAGGGTTGATGCGATTCTACCCATGGAAATCCTGGTACCATCCCTAAGGGGGCTTCTTGACAGTCAGCTACCTAAAGGAGAGTGGGTGAAGGCCAGACATGACGAGCTCAATTTTCTCGATGAAAGGTGCATGAAAGCCATGGACAATCTGAAGAAATATCAGCTGAGGATGGTCAGGGCCTTTAACAAGAATTTGGAGCCCCACCACATAGAAGATAGTGAACTTGTTCTTCAAAAACGAACAACCCCAATTCATGACCCAAGAGGGAAATTTCGGCCCAACTGGAGTGGTCCTTTCACTATTAAAGAGATTTTACCAGGCAAAGCTGTGAAACTCATAGGCCACAACGGCGAAGAAATACCCAGACTGGTCAACATGGATCAACTTAAGAAATATTATGTCTGAAAGGGTGAATGACCTAAACTACATCAGACCTGATTCCTTTCGAGGGATACGTAGGCAACTTGACATGTGCAAATGCGGTCTCAACTATCTCAAGGCAATAAATTGGTTCCTATATTAATAATCAAGGTATCCTAAAAGATTATCATAGTTTGTGTCCCTCGAGATTCATCATTTGGCATACAAGGCCATTAGGTATTTGTCGTTCGCCAATTGGTGCGTTAATTTTTATCCAGGATTCTATCCCCTAAGAATCGTTATTTGGCATACAAGGCCATTAGGTATCTATCATTCACCTATAGTCCGTCAAACTCTTATCCAGGATTCCATCCCCTAAAAGAAAATTGCCACTCGGCACTAGTTTATCAAGGTCAGTTTATTCCCCATCCTTAATTAGTCAAAAAAAAAAAAAAAAAAAAAAAGCTTGATGCAACAGTGGTAAAGGCTTGTTTGAGTCATTAAATAATGAGTAATGCTTTGATAAATCATCATATCTCTTTTGTTTATGATGGTTTTAGAAAAAGTCATGGGCTCGTTAGATGAGACATTGAGGAAATGGACCTTGGACATGAGCATGAGGGTGCCAGGATTGCTGGAATCCATGAATGTGTCATTTCTCAATCGGATCAGGTGTGTGAAATTACATCACCAATTACTTTGGCAAGTACGTCAACACTGGGATGCCAATCTACATGTATTCCATTTGGGATTAGTAGAGATTTGTCCAACTCTAGTAGAATTCCGAGTTTGTATGTTATCTCCACCCAAAGGCAGGTTATTCCAACCATCTTTGAAGAAAGATTATTCAGAAAAAATTTAGGACTTCTTCAGATGGAAAGAAGAGGAAATGAAGTAATTCATCAGGTATGGGAAGATTGACATTCTGAAGGTGGCCCAGATCTTTGTCCAATATCTACAAATAGGAGGAATCCATCAACAGAGATCACAGGATGCTTATTTACTTTGCATGATAGTCGTTATGTTCTCTGAACTCTCAGGCGTGGTACATCGCCCATTCTGGTTGAGGTGGTAAAACAATTGAAGAAGATGTGACATCATCCCTATGGTTTTTGTAAAAACATTCAAGGGACCCGATGACATGAGACATGGCCATAGATTCGGACTAGATTATTATCAAGGGAGTCCTGCTATTTTTCAGATTTGGCTCCTTGAAAAGTTGAAGTTAACTAAGCCATTAAAAGGAGGCCCACTTGGAGTTCTTTACTACCAGTATAAGAGGGAAGTTTCAAAATTCAACCTCATCACTAACAGGGAAAGGTACTTGCAAGAAAGGATTGTGCAAGATATCGAGTGGAGGTACACAGGGAGGCCACAAGAAGATTTTTTGATGAAAACCCCTGGCTACAATTACGTCAAGTTGTTAGGATTGACTCACACATCCTTTTACTTGCCTACGTACATCAGCCAACAAAATGGGCTTGAGGTGATGGACCCAAAGGAGTTGGTGAACTTTCACCCACCTCAAGAGTTGTCTCCCCACCTTGTTACCTACCTATCCTATCTATGGTAGGAAAATTGTTTCCCTTTCCATGTAATTCACTTGGTAATAGAATGACAAAGTATTTGGATTTTTGTGTTATCCCGATTATTCTAATTACGACTTGAGTTGTGGAATTGATTATGCCTAAACATTGCAAACCACAAACAAAAACAAAAAGAAAAGTTTCTCTTTGTGTTAAAGATAGATTTTCACTCATAAGATACCAAAATAAAAGGGGGAGGGAAAAAGAAAAAGAAAATATATACATGTGTTTACACTTGCAGGAACTACAGGAACAGGTCCCTAAGGAGTAAAGTCATCATCTGAACCATACTCTGAGTCACCCCCATGGAGTATCGGAGAACCCGCGGACGCTAGTCCAGTCTACTCCAGCCTCTGTGTCATATTGTGAATTAGTGCATCCTGCTGTGAAATTTTTTGCTTGTAGGAACTGACTTGGCTCTCCAAAGCGACGATCCTTCCATCCTAAGGAATACAGAAAGGATCAAGAAGAAGAATAATGAAATAAGAAGGGCAAAAGGAAAAAAAGAGAAAAGGTAGAAAATACCTTGGCGACTATCACCTCACATAAGCCACAATGCATCCTCCTGATCTCATAATAGATCTCCCGTGACACCTAAGAAAGAGCATATCATCCCAAGGGAGTCAAAAGTCAATTAAAGGATGATCAGATACTCACATAGTCATAAAGAATGGGCAGCCCAAGGGAAGCATATCTACATCTGTGCTCCACTCTAGAAGATGAGGGAAGCTGGGGTTGGCTGTGTTAGGATAGCACCAAGCACGAAAGCCACAGAAGGGGATGTTGGCTACTCTGAGAGACCCACTTACATCAGTCAAGACTAAAACAATAAGAAGTTGAAGCATGAAGGAAATAATCAAGAAGGGTAACATACCCTGGACCATCAGGACCAAGAGGGGTGCATACTGTCTCTACCTCTAGGAAGGCTCCATAGTCTCTTTCCCGATTGAGAAATGATTCATCCCATACTCCATCCGCCAAACTCTCAATTTCATCCACAGGGTTGATCTCTGGGCAATGCATGGTAGGTGGAGGAAGGCAGGGAGAGAGACGTGACTCGATATCAAACCACTGGGGTAAGACTCTCTCTCCTAGGTACCAAACATGGCCCCATACTGCATCTGCCAAACTCTCAATTTCTTCCACAGGGATGATCTCTGGGTAATGCATGGTAGGTGGAGGAAGGCAGGGAGAGAGACGAGACTCGATTCAAACCACTGGGGTAAGACTCTCTCTCCCAGGCACCAAACATAGCCCCATATGCCTCAGAACAGGACCCGGTTCTCAAATAAGTATCTATCCAAGAAAACTTCGTCAGAGTCTAGAAATATGAAAGACTAGAACTGTAATACCATACTTCTTAAACCCGGTCTGATTACACGGTTGACCCGGTTTAACTATGCCGGACCCGAACCGGAGAGGGTTAGAGCGGGCTCCTTATGGACTATGATGGAAAGGGTGACCTTAAACACCGACTGGCCCGACAAGTCCAAGCCAGTGCCAGAAGAGACGGGAGTACCCAAGCCGTGTACATACACCTACCATAAGGCCATGTACGGATAAAGCAGGTATTGTAGCCATATATTAAGGTATATACGTATACTACATCGTATGCCAGGGGTGGGGTTCACGCCGAGGCCCGAACTCTGTCAAAATCCCAAGTTTTGGCCCTCAGGTGGGCGCACCCACCCATCTGTGTGGCCCCGAATGTGATTCTTACGTCCGATTGGACCCAAATCGGATGTGCAACCTTATTTTAACGTTCTAAATATGATTTTGTCATCGGATCCCGTTAATTTTGATCCAAAAATGGTGAAATACTAATCCCGCTCACTCATGTTAGGTTCACCAAATCCTACACTTCTCGCACCAGATCTCACCTGTACCAAACGGGAATCCTTGTACGCTACAGGTAAGTGGGGAGAGGACGTTTGGCCTTGTTTCAAGGCATTGTTTGACATTCATTTACTTGTATCTAGTCTAGTCATACCATCATGAATATGCTATATAGATTAGTCATCCTCATATTGTTATGCATATGTGCCATGTTTACTTTCTAAATGCCAAGTGATGAGATGCTTATGTGATTGAATGTTGACATCATTATGCATGATGCATTGATAGACTAGATGCCGTAGTCGGCTTAGAAACAGTGCATTGGTGGCCCGTGGTATGGGACGTGGTGGCACTATGCAATCGTACTATTGTCGTATAGGAGCATGCGATTTAGGATTTTCACCATCCCGTGCTACGACCCTTCCCGACAGGGGTTAAGGTGTTGGGTTACCATTTGGGGGGAAGCAGTGGTCGCGGTTGTCGGGTCACTGTGGCGGTTAGACATAACGCTCGGTGGGTCAATAGGACAGTCGGTAACCCTAGTGGTACATTCAAGAGGGTCAATCGTACTGCTTTTAAATTGCTAGAGTCAGCACCTTTAATTTCAGTCATTTACTTTTCTATTGAGAGCCGGTGGACGGCATTATTTTTACTTTTCCAAGTACTCATGGTGGGCCTTCTCCGACAGCCCTATGGGCATATCGTGGGATGGAGTTCGTGGCTTGTACCCGGAGTATACGCACACTGTGGCTGTAGTGGCACTAAACCAAAGACTTAGTAATGTTGCTTAGGTGGATGTGATTTAAAATGTATTTCATGGCATGTAATGCATATGATTGTGTTTTGATGTGTGGACTGCTGTGTGGTCCATCTTACCACTTACTGAGCTAGTGAGCTCATCCCGCGGGTACCCCCTTTTTAGATGATTTTGTAGGTCATACATATGAGGAGCACAGGGTGGGTCCCACAGTCGAGTTCCCTGAAGAGGACTGGTGGGCCCCTGAGGAGTTACAGCACGGCATTGACTGCTCGTGTGAGAGTTATGCTGCGGGACCGCAGTTCTAATGCCGAGTTGAGCTCCACTTCTGAGGCCGAGCTGAGCTCTACCATGTGATGCTGAGTTGGGCTCAACCCTTGATGCCGAGCTGAGCTCTAGCCTTTGATGCCGAGCCAAGCTGTGTACTCTGATTATTTTGATGGTTTCCTTTATGTACTTGATATGTGAATTGTACTTTTATTGTGTAAATATCATGCCCTCGGGCCCACATGTATATAACTATTGTATCACAATTCGGGTATCAAGTATTATGGGAACATTCACAGGTAAACCTAGTTTTCCGCTGATCTAATGAGCTTATATTAGTTGTGTGTATGCTGTGGTGGAATACAGTATCAGATGATCCTGGCAGGTTTGGGTTAACCGGTGTTAACCCGGTCACTGGCCCGGTTCAATGTGAACGGGGTGTGACAAACGGTGGTATCAGAGCGTGATGCTCTGCTCCACTCACAGCATACCATTAGAATCCCGTAGGCTCTATAATAGGGAAATGGGGTTGGGTTAATGTAAAAGCTTTAAAGAGTAAAAGCCAAAGAATGAAGTATTAAAAAGGGTTACATTAGATGTTGCATTCATGGCATGCGTGAGAGTAGATAAAAAGATAAATAAGTTGATGTTATAACCTATCGAGTACTAGTTTGATGAAATTTCGGCAGCATAACAGCGTAAAATGGGATTTCCAAAAATTTTTCACAAACACTTGATAAACAATATATTCATATGACAATGATCAAAAGTAGCAAAATACACCACAACTAAACTGCACAAGTATTCAACATATGAATTCACCACAAAAAAAAAAAATCACTATCAAAATATATTATTCCACAAATGATTCCAGTTACAGTGCAAATACAAGGAATGAGAAGAAATAAAAGATACAACAAGGTCCACAAAAAGGAAACTAGGTAAAAAGCTGGTGTGGGAGAGCTAAGCCCTCACTGATCATCATCATCGTCATCGTCATCTATGATCACCACGTTCGCCGGAGGTCTAGAGTTGACGTAGAGGCGATGGTCGTAGTAGTCAAACCTTGCGTTCACCAGCTGTACCGCCCTCCATAGTCGGCCAAAATCTGCTAACATGGCGTTGGCCGTGGTGCTCAAGTCCTGGCCCAGTTGGAGAAAGGAGTTCTCCAAAGTAGCCTGCCTCTCCAGGATGCGTTCCTCCCTGGTAGCACTCTCGTCCAACCTTCTCAGTAGCTGAACTTGGCCATCCTGCAAGGCCCGCATGGTGGACATCATGCCCTCAAAATCGTACGCACCACCCTCAGGTGGTGGGGCTCTCTGCTGTGCGACTGCAGCTCTGGAGGGACTAGGATCGGGACCTCTCGACTCCTGAGGCATGTCATCACCCACCAGATCATCCTCCTCATCCTGAGGAACATAGTCCTCATCCTCCCCACTGGACTCCTCCTCTATGTGGACATCCTCCATAAGGGTAGCCCTCCTATCCCTACCTCTCTGAGCTCCTGCTCTCGGAGGTGTATCCATAAGGGTATGGAGACCCATCCTCAAGAGGTTACCCCTGTCGAACCTATCCGTCGGAGTCTTCCCCTCCTCGCCGCTCAGGTCCACTCCGAAGAACTCGAAGATCCTAGTGAGGATCCTATCATAGGGGAATCCTCCATCCTCAGGGTGGGAAGTATGGTGCTCCATCGTCTTGAGGATGATGTAGGGAAGGCACAAGTGCTCGACACCTCCCTCTACGGTCGTGTATATGCAGAAAGCGATGAAGGCCGCCATGAAACCCACCTGATTCTGATGACCTCCTCTGGGGAGCAGGTTAAACTGGACCAAACAGGCAAACACGTGAACCTCGGGATAGAAGGATGTCTCGGACTCCAGACGGGCACTGCTGCTGCAGATGGTCTCGTAGATGTAGTCCGGCGTCTCCAAACTCATGAATGGTCGCAGGGGCTTACTCCTGGGAGGACTGTAGTAACGGTGTCCGGCTGCTGAGATGCCCAAGATGCTGACCAAGGTATCCACGGTCAGCTGGATGTCTACCTCCTTCACCAAGCTGATTATGGTGTACTCCCCGTACTGATAAGAAACCTCCAAGTTGCAGTAGAACCTGCGAACTAGCTGCTCGTAGCATGGACGGTCTACGCGGAGGATGGACTCCCAGCCCAGTGCTGAGAACCTCTCCCGAAGCCGAGCCTTGTGGAAGTCATCGACTACCACGATCTTCTCCATAATCACCGACCTCTTCAGGAAAGCTGGCTAGTTGGCTGCTGCCTCTGCACTATGGAAGAGCTCCTCATCATAGTCCGAAGGGTCAAACCGGGCAGGTCTGGGTCTCCCTGTGCGGGGGGCTGGAGAGCTGGTTCCTGCACTCTTCTGCTTAGAAGCGGTAGTCTTACGTCATGCGCCAGAAGATGAGGGCCCCTTGCCAATGCGAGATGACATCCTGGCAAGAAAAGAGGAAAGCAGGGTGAGTAAGGAAAGGAAAATGACAGTAGTAAGGGGGAGCCCCAAAACTCAAATTTCTCGCAAAATAGAAAAGGTGACAAGCTAGGAATGATAAGGAGCCTATGGACGAGATGCACGGTAAGTGACAAAGCAGAGTCATGGTAAAACAGCAAAATGATAGAAAGGGGCATATGTAACATGTGAGGATTCAAATTTCAATGCGCAAGTTCATTCACAATGGAGTAAAGCTTGAAACTATAGGTCTAAGACGGAAATGCCATGGTAGCGAGATCATGAACATGCAAAAATATACTCTAATAGACTATGGAGGTCCACAAATACCAGGTATGTAAAGAAAAATCAAGGAAACCCAACACAAAAGAGGGGTTTTCATGGGAAGACATGGGGATTCCAAGCATAAGAGACATTTCATGAAATCTATAGCATGTTAAGCACAAATCAAGCGTAATGCATCACAAATGAATCATTAATTGGAGAAAAAGAGCGAGAATGGAAGAAATCCCCAAATTTGAGAAACCTAGGGCACGATTTGGGGTTTTTCTCAAAATGGGGAGATAAATCCTAACAAACTAGAAATGACCATAAGAGAAACATTATAATCACATGGAAATGCAATTGAACAGAGCCTAGATTAAAGTCTACACATGGATTTACCCCCCAAGTGAAAATTCTGAGAAAAAGAGAAGGAGAACTTACTTGGAAGTGGAGGAGTTGAATCTTCTCACAAATCGCTAGGTGGATGAGTGGAATCGCGAGTGGAAGCGTCGAAATGCCCTCCAAAATTGCCTGGAAGAGATAGGGAGAAAGAGAGAGGAGAATGGAAGGAAATGCAATTGAACAGAGCCTGATGGGCCCTATTCGAGTTTTTACTCGGCCAGGACCGGCGGGCCACCCTGCCCGCCGGTGTCACCCACTGGTTGAGGATGGGCCAACCGATGGGCCGACTGACGGGCCACCTGCCCGCCGGTGCAGCCCACTAGTTGTGGAAACTTGGGAAAAATGAAAATTTTTTTTATATTAATAATAAATTTATATTGATTATTATTATTGTTATTATTCCTATGTTAATGTGTTATGGTCAAGTGGGACCATTGACATACTTGTTGGGGCACTGGCCCTGTATCTCGGAATTAAGTTGCGGTTAGTTGCAGACTATCATGCACTACAGTACCCCATGTAATGGCATATAATTGTGTGCCGAAATCAATTCTATGGTGTCTAACCAATGTGGTGCGTGATATGTTCCAGGCACAGGGATACGATGGTACGTACTAGATCCGGCAGCAATGCCCAAGGTACCTTACGTGGTCCTCGTCCGGTTGGTCGACCATCGAATCCCAGGAGGTCCCACTCTGCGGGGCAAACCTCACCTCCACCACCTCCAGAGACCTTTGGTCAGGGTGGGGCACATGGGGATCCACCTATGACTACACTCCCGGACCCTCCACTGGTTATTACTCTGGGAGATGTTGTTACCATAATTCAACAGTCACAACAGGCTTTTCAGCAACAAATGTTTCAGCAACAGCAAGCATTTATGACTGCTATTCAGCAATAATTGGACCTTTCTCAATCGGGTCAACCTCTCCGGGTACTCACTCCACAGGACCTGCCTGTAGGGTCGGGAACGGGACTACAAGTGGGGGGTACACCTCTAATTCCACCATTCGGTATTCCTCAGTATGGGATGCCTCCTCCATACTCTTACTATCTAGCTTATGCTCCTAACTTCCCGCCGACGAATAATATGTCAAAGGTAGTGGAGTAATTCAAGAGGAACTTACCACCTGTATTCTCTAAGGTGGGGAGTGATCCTCTGGAACCGGACCAATGAATCCAAGAACTAGAGAAAATATTTGAGGTGCTTGAGTGCACGGATGCACAGAAACTCATTTGTACAGGGTTGCAACTCAAGAAGGAGGCCAACTCCTGGTAGCAAGCCTCCAAGCCCATATTGTTGGCTGCCCATCCAGAACCCACCTGGGAACAGTTCAAGGAATTGTTCTTAGACAACCATTATCCACGCAGCTTCAAAGACCGCAAGGAGACTAAGTTTATGGCTTTAACTCAAGGAGGTAAGACTGTCCTTGAGTACCAACAACAATTTGAGAGCTTATTCCATTTTTCCCCAAAGCATATGAGGACAACTGAAGAGAAGGCTGCGAGATTCCTAAAAGGCCTAAAAGCATCCATTGGGTCTGTACTTGAAGTCTTGGATTTGACTGACTATGGCGAGATTGTGCAGAAGGCCAAGACCATGGAGGATAAGCAAAAGGGAGAACAGTCCCTCACCCCTGGATTGTGGAAAAGAACAAACCCATTTTCGGATATGGGAAACTCCTCCAAGGCATACCGTGGATCGTACAATTCTGGGCCTATGTATAGACAGCCCTATAGGCCATCTGGCTACCCTCCTAGACCAGCTGGTGGTTTGGGCTCCACATCTTTTCGCCCGAACACTAGTGCGGCACCTACAGCTCCAAGGCCACCCCGACCTCCATCTGCAACGGGTCAAGTGCAAAGGGGCCCAGCCTCAGTTCTGACACCTCAGATTCGTTGCTTTAACTGCCATTCATATGGGCATTATGCAAAAGACTGTCGGGTCAGACCAGCCTTGCCCTCCAATCAGCCCTCTGCGTACCAACCTCCCTTAGCTCGGGGAAATCAACCGCAGGGAAGGATGTATGCTCTATCAGCCGAGGAAGCTGAGGCCAGTACAGAAGTAGTAGCAGGTACATTTTAAATTAAGAAATTCATTATGATTAATATTGATAACCTGCTGAAGTAATATGCATTGTTATACTAGGTATCCTACCCATATCAGGCATACCAGCCTATGTTTTATTCGATCAGGAGCTACTCATTCATTCGCATCTAAGAGATTCGCAGAGAAACTTGGGATGTCACCCAGGATCCTAGATCACGGAATGATTGTTAGTATGCCTACGGGTAAAGTTACACAGTTGAAGGAGGTATATGGGCCGTGCCCAGTGGAAATTAGTGGGAAGAACTTTGATGCACAACTCATTAAGTTTAATATGCAGAATTTTAATGTTATATTGGGCATGGATTGGTTGTCGGCTCATCGAGCTAGTGTGTTGTGCACGGAAAAGCTGATTAGGGTGACAGATGACGAAGGGAAAGAATTGGTATACCGAGCAGATAAAATGAAACGGGTGAGGAAGGTCCTTGTCTCCGCTCTTCAAGCGGTAAAATTGCTAGAAAATGGATGTCAGGGTTACTTAGCATCGGTACTTGATGTTGATGCAAGGATTACACCTCTAGAAGAGGTAAAGGTGGTTAAAGAGTTTCCCGACGTCTTCCCAGATGATCTGATGCACTTACCACCAGATAGAGAGTTGGAGTTTGCCATAGATTTAACTCTTGGAGCAGCTCCAGTATCTAAGGCTCCGTACAGGATGGCACCAGCTGAATTGAAGGAGTTGCAGATGCAGTTGTAGGAACTATTGGAAAAGGGGTTTATTCGCCCAAGTGTTTCACCTTGGGGTGCCCCAGTGTTGTTTGTCAAGAAGAAAGATGGCAGCTTGCGTATGTGCATCGATTACCAGGAATTAAATAAGCTAACCATTAAGAACCGGTATCCATTGCCACGTATTGATGATTTATTTGACCAGTGGCAGGGAGCCAGAGTATTTTCAAAGATAAACCTTCGGTCTGGCTATTATCAGCTCAAGATAAAGAGCAGTGATATACCCAAAACAGCATTTAGGACTCGGTATGGTCACTATGAGTTCCTGGTGTTATCTTTCGGGTTAACCAATGCACCGGCAGCATTCATGGATCTAATGAATCGAGTATTTCAGGATGTGCTCGATAAATGGGTAATTGTTTTTATTGACGACATCTTGATCTACTCCAAGACCGAAGAGGAGCACACAACACTTGAGAATGGTGTTACAGAGGTTGAGAGAACAACAGTTGTTTGCCAAGTACAGCAAGTGTGAATTCTGGCTTGAACAAGTTGGATTCCTGGGGCACGTAGTGTCTAAGGTCAGAATCGAGGTAGATCCCGATAAGGTGAAAGCAGTAGTAGAATGGGAAAGCCCCAAAAATGTCACTGAAATTAGAAGCTTCTTGGGTTTGGCTGGATATTACCGGCGATTCATTGAGAATTTCGCCCGAATCTCTGCACCAATGACTAGATTAACCAAAAAGGGTGTGACATTTGAATGGGCAGAGGAATGTTAGAAGAGTTTCCAGGAATTGAAGAAGAGGTTGGTGTCGGCCCCTGTGTTGACCATCCCTGAAGGCACAGGTGGAATGACAGTCTACACTGATGCTTCCAAAGTTGGTTTGGGTTGTGTTCTCATGCAACGCGGTAAAGTAATAGCGTATGCATCCCGACAACTAAAGGAGTATGAGAAGAACTACCCCACTCATGACTTAGAACTAGCCGCAGTAATTTTTGCCCTTAAGATATGGCGACATTATTTGTATGGGGAGAAGTGTGAGATATATAGTGATCACAAAAGTCTGAAGTATTTCTTCACCCAGAAGGATCTGAACATGAGACAGAGGAGATGGCTTGAGCTCATGAAGGATTATGATTGCAACATTCAGTATCATCCCGGCAAGGCAAATGTAGTGGCAGATGCGTTGAGTCGGAAGGCACAGACTGTGTCACTCTCATGCTTAGCAGTCAGCCCACCACTTGTGCAAGAGGCGATGCTAATGGATGAAGCCCTTTTATATGAAGGAGCAACCTTAGAATTGGAACGTCAACCAGAAAACCTTAAATGGTTGACTGTATCCTTGACGGCTTTACAGGTGCATCCGGCTATTAGGCAAGAGGTAATAATGAAACAACCTTTGGATCCTAAATTGCAGCGGATCAGAGTTAAGGTTCAAGATCACACAATGAACGACCCAGATTTTGTTCTAGCCAGTGATGGGGCATTGATGTTTCGAGGCAGATTCTGTGCACCCGATGATTTGGATATACAAGACAAGATAGTGCGAGAAGCACATAGCTCCGAGTACTCACTTCACCCAGGAAGTACCAAGATGTACAAAGACTTCAAACAAAATTACTGGTGGCTAAGCATGAAGGTCACAATAGCTCTGTATGTGGCGACTTGTCTCACATGTCAAGAAGTAAAAGCTACGAGGCATCGACCTTATGGTACTCTTCAGCCACTCCCAGTATCAGAATGGAAGTGGGAGAGGATTACAATGGACTTCGTCACCGGACTACCATGTACACCTAAGGGAATGGACACGATATGGGTGATCGTTGATCGGCTTACCAAGACTGCTCATTTCATTCCCATTAAGACCAAGTTCTCCATGGCCAAACTAGCACAACTTTACATGGACAACATAGTGCGCTTACATGGAGTGCCAGTGAGCATTGTTTCAGATAGGGACCCAAGGTTCACTTCCAGATTTTGAAAAAGCTTACAGCGTGCCTTGGGATCACAGCTGAATTTGAGTACGGCTTTCCAC
>NW_024868719.1:38221-51196 GCF_013358625.1 Macadamia integrifolia | reverse complement strand
GGTCAGACCGGGCAGGTCCGGGTCTCCCTATGCGGGGGGCTGAAGAGCTGGTTTCCGCACTCTTCCGCTTAGAAGCGGTAGTCTTACGTCGACCGCCAGAGGAAGAGGGTCCCTTGCCGGTGCGAGATGACATCCTGGCAAGAAAAGAAAGTGGGGTGAGCAAAGAAAGGAAAATGACAGCAGTAAAAGGGAAACCCAAAACCCAAATTCCAAATTCTCACAAAATGGAAACGACGACAAGCTAGAAATGATAGGGAGCCAATGGATATGATACATGGTAGGTGACAAAGCGGGGATATATGATAAAACATCAAAATGACAGCAAAGAGCATATTTATCATGAGGGGATTCGATTCCAATGCGCAAATTCAAACACAATGGAGTACAACTTGAACCATAGGTCTAAGACAAAATGCATTAGTAGCGGGATCATGAAAGTACAAAAATATACCCAAATAGACTATGGAGGTCCACGAATACAAGTATGTGATGAAGATCAAGGAAACCAATACAAAAGAGGGGTTTTTTTATGGGAATACATGGGGATTCCAAGCATAATGGACAATTCATGAAATCTATAGCATGTTAAGCACAAATCAAGTGTAATGCATGACAAAGGAATCATCAATTGGAGAAAAGGAGCGAGGATTGAAGAAATCCCCAAATTTGGAAACCTAGGGCACGAATTGGGGGTTTTCTCCAAATGAGGAGATAAAATCCTCATAAACTACAAATGACCACGAGAGAAGCATCACAATCACATGGCAACACTATTCTATGGAGAGGAATATGGAAAGAAAGCCTAGACTAAGGTCTACACATGCATTTTTACCCCCAAATGAAAATTCTGAGAAAGGAGGAGAAGAAAATTACTTGGAAGTGAGAGAGGTAAACCTTCCCAAAAGGCGCTGAGTTGATGAGTAGAGTCGCGAGTAGAAGCACCGAGGAGACCTCCAAGATCGCCCAAGGATGAGAGGGAGAGAGAGAAAGAAGTTGGGGAAGAGACAAAACAGAACAGGGTCTGTAGGGCCCTGTTCGTGTTTTTACTCGGCCAGGACCGGCGGGCCAGACAGGCGGGCCCCTACCCGCCGATTTAGGGTACTGGGACCGGCGGGCTCGACCGACGAGCCCCTACCTGTCGGTGCAGCCCACCGGTTGTGAAAATTGGGAAAATTTTGAAATTTTTTTTTCTCTCCTGCTAGCATGATTATATTGATATTTATTATTATTATTGTTCCTATATTAATGTGTTATGGTAAAGTGGGACCATTGACACACCTGTTGGGGCATTGGCCCTGTATCTTGGAATTTAGTTGCGGTAAATTACAGGCTATCATACACTACAACACCTTATGTGATGGCATAAAATTGTGTGCCGAAATCAATTCTACGGTGTTTAACCAATATGGTGTGTGATATGTTCCAGGTATAGGGATACGATGGTACGTACTAGATCCGGTAGTAATGCCCGAGGTACCTCGTGGGGTCCTCGTCCGGTCGGTCGCCACAAAATCCCAGGGGGTCCCGCTCTGTGGGGCAAACCTCACCTCCACTACCTCCAGAGACCCTTGGTTAGGGTGGGGCACATGGGGATCCACCTATGACTACACTCCCGGACCCTCCACCGGTCATTACTCCGGGAGATGTTGCTACTATAATTCAGTAGTCACAACAGGCTTTTCAGCAACAAATGCTTCAACAACAATAAGCATTTATGACTGCTATTCAGCAACAGTTGGACTTTTCTCAATCGGGTCAACCTCCCCGGGTACTCACTCCACAGGACCCGCCTGTAGGGTCAGGAACGGGACCACAAGTGGGGGGTACCCCTCCAATCCCACCATTCAGTGTTCCTCAGTATGGGATGCCTCCTCCACACTCTTACTATCCCGCTTATGCTCCTAACTTCCCGCCGACGAATAATACGTCAAAGGTAGTGGAGTCATTCAAGAGGAACTTACCACCTGTATTCTCTAAGGTGGGGAGTGATCCTCTGGAACCGGACCAATGGATCCAAGAACTAGAGAAAATATTTAAGGTGCTTGAGTGCACGGACGTACAGAAACTCATTTGTTCTGGGTTGCAACTCAAGAAGGAGGCAAATTCTTAGTGGCAAGCCTCCAAGCCCATATTGCTGGCTGCCCATCCAGAACCCACTTGGGAACAGTTCAAGGAGTTGTTCTTGGACAACCATTATCCGCGCAGCTTCAGAGACCGCAAGGAGACTGAGTTTATGGCTTTAACTCAAGGAGGTAAGACTGTCCTTGAGTACCAACAACAATTCGAGAGTTTGTTCCATTTTGCCCCAAGGCATATGAGGACAGCTGAAGAGAAGGCAGCAAGGTTCCTAAAAGGCCTAAAAGCATCTATTGGGTCTGTACTTGAGGTCTTGGATTTGACCGAATATGGCCAGATTGTGCAGAAGGCCAAGACCATGGAGGATAAGCAAAAGGGAGAACAGTCCCTCACCCCTAGACTGTGGAAGAGAACAAACCCATTTTCGGATATGGGAAATTCCTCCAAAGCATACCGCGGATCGTACAGTTCTGGGCCTATGTATAGGCAGCCCTATAGGCCACCTGGCTACCCTCCTAGACCAGTTGGTGGTTCGGGTTCCACCTCTTTTCGCCCAAACACTGGTGCGGCACCTACAGCTCCAAGGCCACCTCGACCTCCGTCTGCAACGGGTCAAGTGCAGAGGGGCCCGGCCCCAGTTCCGACATCTCAGATTCGTTACTTCAACTACCATTCATATGGGCATTATGCAAAAGACTGTCGGGCCAGACCAGCCTTACCCTCCAGTCAGCCCTCTGCAAACCGACCTCCCTTAGCTCGGGGGAATCAACCGCAGGGAAGGATGTATGCTCTATCAGCCAAGGAAGCTGAGGCCAGTACAGAAGTAGTAGCAGGTACATTTTAAATTAAGCAATTCATTATGTTAAATATTGATGACCTGCTGAAATTATATGCATTGTTACACTAGGTATCCTACCCATATCAGGCATACCAGCCTATGTTTTATTCGATTCAGGAGCTACTCATTCATTCGCATCTAAGAGATTTGCAGAGAAACTTGGGATGTCACCCAGGATCCTAGATCACGGAATGATTGTTAGTATGCCTACGGGTAAAGTTACCCAGTTGAAGGAGGTATATGGGCCGTGCCCAGTGGAAATTAGTGGGAAGAACTTTGATGCACAACTCATTAAGTTTAATATGCAGAATTTTGATGTTATACTGGGTATGGATTGGTTGTCGGCTCATCGAGCTAATGTGATCTGTGCTGAGAAGCTGATTAGGGTGACAGATGACGAAGGGAAAGAATTGGTATACCGAGCAGATAAAATGAAACGGGTGAGGAAGGTCCTTGTCTCCGCTCTTCAAGCGGTAAAATTACTAGAAAATGGATGTCAGGGTTACTTAGCATCGGTACTTGATGTTGATGCAAGGATTACGCCTCTAGAAGAGGTAAAGGTGGTTAAAGAGTTTCCCGATGTTTTCCCAGATGATCTGATGCATTTACCACCTAATAGAGAGTTGGAGTTTGCCATAGATTTGACTCCTGGAGCAGCTCCAGTATCTAAGGCTCCATACAAGATGGCACCAGCTGAATTGAAGGAGTTGCAGATGCAGTTGCAGGAATTATTGGAAAAGGGGTTTATTCGCCCAAGTGTTTCACCTTGGGGTGCCCCAGTGTTGTTTGTCAAGAAGAAAGATGGCAGCTTGCGTATGTGCATCGATTACCAGGAATTAAATAAGCTAACCATTAAGAACCGGTATCCATTGCCACGTATTGATGATTTATTTGACCAGTGGCAGGGAGCCAGAGTATTTTCAAAGATAAACCTTCGGTCTGGCTATTATCAGCTCAAGATAAAGAGCAGTGATATACCCAAAACAGCATTTAGGACTCGGTATGGTCACTATGAGTTCCTGGTGTTATCTTTCGGGTTAACCAATGCACCGGCAGCATTCATGGATCTAATGAATCGAGTATTTCAGGATGTGCTCGATAAATGGGTAATTGTTTTTATTGACGACATCTTGATCTACTCCAAGACTGAAGAGGAGCACACTCAACACTTGAGAATGGTGTTACAGAGGTTGAGAGATCAACAGTTGTTTGCCAAGTACAGCAAGTGTGAATTCTGGCTTGAACAAGTTGGATTCCTGGGGCACGTAGTGTCTAAAGCTGGAATCGAAGTAGATCCTGATAAGGTGAAAGCAGTACTGGAATGGGAAAGCCCCAAGAATGTTACCAAAATTAGAAGCTTCTTGGGTTTGGCTGGATACTACCGGCGCTTCATTGAGAATTTTGCTCAGATCTCAGCACCAATGACCAAGTTGACTAAAAAGGGTGTGAAATTCGACTGGGTAGAGGAATGTGAGAAGAGCTTCCAGGAATTGAAAGAAAGGTTGGTGACGGCCCCTGTGCTGACTATTCCTGAAGGCACAGGTGGAATGACAGTCTATACCGATGCTTCCAAAGTTGGTTTGGGTTGTGTTCTCATGCAACGCGGTAAGGTAATAGCGTATGCATCCTGACAACTAGAGGAGTATGAGAAGAATTACCCCACTCATGACTTGGAGCTAGCTGCAGTCATTTTTGCTCTTAAGATCTGGCGACATTATTTGTATGGGGAGAAGTGTGAGATATACAGTGATCACAAAAGCCTGAAGTACTTCTTCACCCAGAAGGATCTGAACATGAGACAAAGGAGATGGCTTGAGCTCATGAAGGATTATGACTGCGACATTCAGTATCATCCCGGAAAGGTAAATGTAGTGGCAGATGCATTGAGTTGGAAGACACAGACTGTGTCGCTCTCACACTTAGCAGTCAGCCCACCACTTGCGCAAGAGGCGATACTAATGGATGAAACCCTCTTATATGAAGGGGCAACCTTAGAGCTTGAACCTCAACCAGAAAACCTTAAATGGTTGACTGTATCCTTGATGGCTCTACAGGTGCATGTGGCAATTAAGAAAGAGGTAATAATGAAGCAACCTTTGGATCCTGAATTGCAGCGGATCAGAGTTAAGGTTCAAGATCAAACAATGAACGAACCAGATTTTGCTTTAGCTTGTGATGGGGCATTGATGTTTCGAGACAGATTGTGTGTACCCGATGATTTGGATATACAAGACACGATAGTGCGAGAAGCACATAGCTTCGAGTACTCACTTCACCCAGGAAGTACCAAGATGTACAAAGACCTCAAACAAAGTTACTGGTGGCCAAACATGAAAGTCACCATAGCTCTGTATGTGGCGACTTGTCTTACCTGCCAGAAAGTAAAAGCTGAGAGGCATCGACCTTATGGTACTCTTCAGCCACTCCCAGTACCAGAATAGAAGTGGGAAAGGATTACAATGGACTTCGTCACCAGACTACCAAGTACACCTAAGGGAATGGACGTGATATGGGTGATCGTTGATCGGCTTACCAAGACTGCTCACTTCATTCCCATCAAGACCAAATTCTCCATGGCTAAACTAGCACAACTTTACCTGGACAACATAGTGTGCTTACATGGAGTGCCAGTGAGCATTGTTTCGGATAGGGACCTAAGGTTCACTTCCAGATTTTGGAAAAGCTTACAGCGTGCCTTGGGATCACAATTGAATTTGTGTACTGCTTTTCACCCACAGACGGATGGTCAGTCAGAGCGAACCATACAGATATTAGAAGACATGCTCAGGGCATGTACAATGGAGATGAGTGGCAGTTGGGAAGAATATATACCTCTTATGGAGTTTGCATATAACAACAGTTACCAAGCTACAATTGGGATGGCTCCGTACGAGGCGTTATATGGCAGAAAGTGCAGAACTCCTTTGTATTGGGATGAGGTAGGTGAACGTCGAATGTAAGGACCTGAGATGATACAGATGACTTGTGACAAAGTCGACGTTATTAGAGAATGGATTAAAGCAGCTCAGTCCCGTCAAAAAAGCTATGCGGACACCCGCAGAAAAGACATTGAATTTCAGCCAGGAGAAAAGGTATTTCTCAAGATCTCTCCTACTAAAGGGTTGCAAAGGTTTCACAGAAAGGGGAAGTTGAGCCCAAGATACATTGGACCATTTGAGATCTTTTCCCAGGTTGGCTCAGTAGCCTACATGCTTGCTCTGCCACCTTCACTTGGGGATGTTCACAATGTATTCCATGTATCCATGCTGAAGCGATATGTTCATGACCCATCTCATGTATTACCCGCGGAGCCAGAATACCTTGAAGCTGACATGACCTATACAGAACAGCCAGCTGAAATTTTAGACCAGAAGGTGAAAACCCTTTGCAGCCGCTCCATTTCCTATGTAAAGGTGCGATGGGCTGATCATTCACTTGAAGAAGCATCTTGGGAGGTAGAGGATGAAATGCAAGCCAAGTACCCTCATCTTTTTTATCAACCAGGTACGCAATTTCGAGGACGAAAATTTTCAGAAGGTGGGGTAATGTAATACCCTACTTCTTAAACCCGGTCTGATTACGCGGTTGACCCGATTTAACCATGCAGGAACCGAACCAGAGGGAGTTAGAGCGGGTTCCTTATGGGCTATGATGGCAAGGGCGACCTTAAACACCGGCTGGCCAGACAAGTCCGAGCCACTGCCAGAAGAGACGGGAGTGCCCAAGCCGTGTACATGCACCTACCATAAGGCCATGTACGGATAAAGCAGGTATTAGAGCCGTATATTCAGGTATATACGTATACTACATCGTATGCTAGGGTGGGGTTCGCGCCAGGCCCGAACTCTGTCAAAATCCTAAGTTTGGCCCTCAGGTGGGCGGACAGGTGGGCACACCCACCCATCTGAGTGACCCATCCATGTGCACTATTTAGTTATTTAGGAAGTATATATATAGCATTTATGATTTTCTTTTCTTTTCATTTATGACACCCGTACGTTGGTGAGGATAGTAAAGAGGAGAGAGAAAAGAAAGGGAAGAAGAAGGGAAGAGAAGGAAGAGGAAGAAGAGAAGGATTTCAGCGGCGCCGAAGGTTGATCTTCCCATTCCGACGCCGAAAGAGTGATCTTCAACTCTAGATCTACATTTGGAGGTAAGCAAAGTCAGGTTCCTTAAACATTCACTATACCCAAGCTTAAACCCTTGATTCGAGTAGGGTTTCATGAGATCTTGTAAATCCCCTTTGAAATGATGAATCTAAGGTTTAATAGATGATTTATGTGTTGATCTTAAAGGATTTGAAAAGGTATTGACAAGGTGGAAGAAGCATTGTGGGTTTCAAGTGATTTGGAGGGTTGAAGTTGTTCTTGAGCAAAGAAGGTAAGATGGTTTCCCATCACTTGAATCTAACCTAGATCTAGGTTAGAGCCATCCTATAAGACTTGAAAGTGTGAAGAATGGGTTGGGAAAAGCCCCCATTTGAATCCCCAAAGAATGGAGGAAGTTGGAAAGAAACAGCGTGTTTCCCACCAAGACCGGTGGGTGGAACCGGTGGGCCATCTGGCCCGCCTGTGAGCACCCACCTGAGAGGGCAGGGCCTTCGGGCACAACCGGCGGGCCACACCGGCGGGCTAACCGGGGGGCCACCTTGCCCGTCGGTCTTAACAGGGCCCCGTGGCCCAACCGATAGTCCAGACCTGTGGGCCAACCGATGGGCCCCTACCCGTCGGTCCAAACCGGTGGGTAGAATCGGTGGGCCAGACAGCCCACCTGTCTGACCCACCTGTGTGGCCCCGAAGGTGATTCTTACGTCCGATTGGACCCAAATCGGACGTGCGACCTTCTTTTAACGTTCTAAACATGATTTTGTTATCGGATCTCATTAATTTTGATCCTAAAATGGTGAAGTACTAATCCCGCTCAATTATGTTAGGTTCGCCAAATCCTACCCATTTCGCACCGGATCTCACCCGTACTGAACGGGAATCCTTGTACACTACAGGTAAGTGGGGAGAGGATGTTTGGCCTTGTTTCAAGGCATTGTTTGGAATTCATTTACTTGTATCTAGTCTAGTCATGCCATCATGAGTGCTATGTTTACTTTCTAAATGCCAAGTGATGAGATGCTTATGTGATTGAATGTTGACATCATTGTGCATGATGCATTGATAGACTAGATGCCATAGTCGGCTTAGAAACGAGTGCATTGGTGGCCCGTGGTATGGGACGCGGAGGCACTATGCAATCGTACTATTGTCATATAGGAGCATTCGATTTAGTATTTCACCGTCCCGTGCTACGACCCTTCCGAACAGGGGTTAAGGTGTTGGGTTATCATTTGGGGGGAAGCAGTGGTCGCGGTTATCGGGTCACTGTGGCGGTTAGACATAACGCCCGGTGGGTCATTAGGACAGTCGGCAACCCCGGTGGTACATTTATGAGGGCCAATCGTACTGCTTTTAAATTGTTGGAGTCAGCACCTTTAATTTCAGTCATTTACATTTCTGTTGAGAGCCGGTGGACGGCATTATCTTTACTTTTCCAAGTACTCACGGTGGGCCTTCTCCGACAGCCCAATGGGCGTATCGCGGGATGGAGTTTACGGCTCGTACCCGGAGTATATCCGCACTGTGGCTGTAGTAGCACTAAATCGAAGACTTAGTAATGTTGCTTAGGTGGATGTGATTTAAAATGTAATGCATAACATGTAGTGCATATGATTGTGTTTTGATG
This sequence comes from Macadamia integrifolia, assembly GCF_013358625.1. Lineage (NCBI taxonomy): Eukaryota > Viridiplantae > Streptophyta > Magnoliopsida > Proteales > Proteaceae > Macadamia > Macadamia integrifolia. The sequence goes on along the minus strand of NW_024868719.1, from coordinate 42,549 downwards.
TGTTGACTGCTGTGTGGTCCATCTTACCACTTACTGAGCTAGTGAGCTCATCCCACGTGTGCACCCCTTTTTAGATGATTTTGCAGGTCATACATCTGAAGAGCACGGGGTTGGTCCCACAGTTGAGTTCCCTGAAGAGGACTGGTGGACCCCTGAGGAGTTAGAGCACGGCATTGACTGCTTGTGCGAGAGTTGTGCTATGGGGCCGCAGTTCTGATGCTGAGCTGAGCTCCACTTCTGAGGCCGAGCTGAGCTCTACCATGTGATGCCGAGCTGGGCTCAACCCTTGATGCCGAGCTGAGCTCCAGCCTTTTATGTCGAGCTGAGCTCCAGCCTTTGATGCCGAGCCGAGCTGTGTACTCTGATTATTTTGATGGTTTCCTTTATGTACTTGATATGTGAATTGTACTTTTATTGTGTAAATATCATGCCTTCGGGCCCACATGTATATAACTATTGTATCACAATTCGGGTATCAAGTATTACGGGATTATTCACAAGTAAAACTTAGTCTTCCGCTGATCTGATGAGCTTTTATTAGTTGTGTGTATGCTGTGGTGGAATACAGTATCAGATGATCCTGACAAGTTTGGGTTAACCGGAGTTAACCCGGTCACTGGCCTGGTTCTGTGAGAATGGGGTGTGACAGAGCTGCTTTAATCCATTCTCAAATAACGTCGACTTTGTCACAAGTCATCTCTGTCATCTCAGGTCCTAACATTCGACATTCACCTACCTCATCCCAATACAAAGGAGTTCTGCACTTCCTACCATATAACGCCTCATACGGAGGCATCCCAAATGTAGCCTGGTAACTGTTATTATAGGGAAACTCCATAAGGGGTATATATTCTTCCCAACTACCACACATTTCCATTGTACATGCCCTGAGCATGTCTTCTAATATCTGTATGGTTCGCTCCGACTGACCATCAGTCTGTGGGTGGAAAGCAGTACTCAAATTCAACTGTGATCCCAAGGCATGCTGGAAGCTTTTCCAAAATCTGGAAGTGAACCTTGGATCCCTATCTGATACAATGCTCACTGGCACTCCATGTAAGCGCACTATGTTGTCCATGTAAAGTTGTGCTAGTTTGGCCATAGAGAACTTGGTCTTGATGGGAATGAAATGAGCAGTCTTAGTAAGCCGATCAACGATCACCCACATCGTATCCATCCCCTTAGGTGTACATGGTAGTCCAGTGACGAAGTCTATTGTAATCCTTTCCCACTTCCATTCTGGTACTGGGAGTGGCTGAAGAGTACCATAAGGTTGATGCCTCGCAGCTTTTACTTTTTGGCATGTGAGACAAGTCACCACATACAGAGCTATTGTGACTTTCATGCTTGGCCACCAATAATTTTGTTTGAGGTCTTTGTACATCTTTGTACTTCCCGGGTGGAGTGAGTACTTGGAGCTATGTGTCTCTCGCACTATCTTGTCTTGTATATCCAAATCATCGGGTACACACAATCTGCCTTGAAACATCAATGCCCCATCACCGGCTAAAACAAATCTGGGTCGTTCATTGTTTGATCTTGAACCTTAACTCTGATCCGCTGCAATTCAGGATCCAAAGGTTGTTTCATTATTACCTCTTGCCTAATAGCCGGATGCACCTGTAGAGCCATGAAGGATACAGTCAACCATTTAAGGTTTTCTGGTTGACGTTCCAATTCTAAGGTTGCTCCTTCATATAAGAGAGCTTCACCCATTAGCGTCGCCTCTTGTATGAGTGGTGGGCTGACTGCTAAGCAAGAGAGTGACACAGTCTATGCCTTCTGACTCAACGCATCTGCTACTACATTAGCTTTGCCGGGATGATATTGAATGTCGCAGTCATAATCCTTCATGAGCTCAAGCCATCTCCTCTGCCTCATGTTCAAATCCTTCTGGGTGAAAGAGTACTTAAGGCTTTTGTGATCACTGTATATCTCACACTTCTCCCCATACAAATAATGTCACCAAATCTTAAGGGCAAAAATGACTGCGGCTAGTTCCAAGTCATGAGTGGGGTAGTTCTTCTCATACTCCTTTAGTTGTCGGGATGCATACGCTATCACCTTTCCGCGTTGCATGAGAACACAACCCAACCCAACTTTGGAAGCATCAGTGTAGACTGTCATTCCCCCTGTGCCTTCAGGGATGGTCAACACAGGGGCCGACACCAGCCTCTTCTTCAATTCCTGGAAACTCTTCTCACATTCCTCTACCCAGTCGAATTTCACACCCTTTTTGGTCAATTTAGTCATTGGCGCTGAGATTCGAGCAAAATTTTCAATGAAGCGCCGGTAATATCCAGCCAAACCCAAGAAGCTTCTAATTTCAGTGACATTCTTAGGGCTTTCCCATTCTACTACTGCTTTCACCTTATCAAGATCCACTTCGATTCCAGCCTTAGACACTATGTGCCCCAGGAATCCAACTTGCTCAAGCCAAAATTCACATTTGCTGTATTTGGCAAACAATCGTTGTTCTCTCAACCTCTGTAACACCATTCTCAAGTGTTGAGTGTGCTCCTCTTCTGTCTTGGAGTAGATCAAGATGTCATCAATAAAAATAATTACCCATTTATCGAGGACATCGTGAAATACTCGATTCATTAAATCCATGAATGCTGCCGGTGCATTGGGTAACCCAAAAGATAACACTAGGAACTCATAGTGACCATACCGAGTCCTAAATGCTATCTTGGGTATGTCGTTGCTCTTTATCTTGAGCTGATAATAGCCTGATCTAAGGTCTATCTTTGAAAATACCCTTGCACCCAGCAGTTGGTCAAATAAACCATTAATGCGTGGCAATGGATACTGGTTCTTAATGGTTAGCTTATTCAACTCCCGGTAATCAATGCACATACGCATGCTACCATCTTTCTTCTTGACAAACAATACTGGGGCACCCCAAGGTGAAACACTTGGGCGAATAAATCCCTTTTCCAATAATTCCTGCAACTGCATCTGTAACTCCTTCAATTCAGCTGGTGCCATCCTATACGGAGCCTTAGATACTGGAGCTGCTCCAGGAGTCAAATCTATGGCAAACACCAACTCTCTATCAGGTGTTAAATGCATCAGATCATCTGGGAAGACGTCGGGAAACTCTTTAACCACCTTTACCTCTTCTAGAGGTGTAATCCTTGCATCAATATAAAGTGCCGATGCTAAGTAGCCCTGACATCCATTCTCCAACAATTTTACCGCTTGAAGGGCAGAGACAAAGACCTTTCTCACCCGTTTCATTTTATCTGCTCGGTATACCAATTCTCTTCCTTCGTCATCTGTCACCCTAATCAGCTTTTCAGCACACATCACATTAGCTCGATGAGCCGACAACCAATCCATGCCCAGTATAACATCAAAATTCTGCATATTGAACTTAATGAGTTGTGCATCAAAGTTCTTCCCACTAATTTCCACTGGGCACGGCCCATACACCTCCTTCAACTGTGTAACTTTACCAGTAGGCATACTAACAATCATTTCGTGATCTAGGATCCTGGGTGGCATCCCAAGTTTCTCGGCAAATCTCTTAGATGCGAATGAATGAGTAGCTCCTGAATCGAATAAAACATAGGCTAGTATGCCTAATATGGGTAGGACACCTAGTGTAACAATGCATATAATTTCAGCAGGTCATTAATATTTAACATAAGAAAATTCTTAATTTAAAATGTACCTGCTACTACTTCTGTACTGGCCTTAGCTTCCTCAGCTGATAGAGCATACATCCTTCCCTGCGGTTGACTTCCCCGTGTTAAGGGAGGTCGGTACGCCGAGGGCTGACTAGAGGGCAAGGCTGGTCTGACCCGGCAGTCTTTTGCATAGTGCCCATATGAATGGCAGTTAAAGCAATGAATCTGAGATGTCGGAACTGGGGCGGGGACCCTCTACACTTGACCCGTTGCAGATGGAGGTCGGGGTGGCCTTGGAACTGTAGGTGCCGCACTAGTGTTCGGGCGAAAAGATGTGGAGCCCGAACCACCAGCTAGTCTAGGAGGGTAGCCAGATGGCCTATAGGGCTGCCTATACATAGGCCCAGAACTGTACGATCCACGGTATGCCTTAGAGGAGTTACCCATATCCGGAAATGGATTGGTTCTCTTCCACAATCCAAGTGTGAGGGATTGTTCTCCCTTCTGCTTATCCTCCATGGTCTTGGCCTTCTGCACAATCTGGCCATAGTCAGTCAAATCCAAGACCTCAAGTACAGACCCAATGGATGCCTTTAGGCCCTTTAGAAACCTCGCAGCCTTCTCTTCAGCTGTCCTCATATGCCTTGGGGCAAAATGGAACAAGCTCTCAAATTGCTATTGGTACTCAAGGAT
>NW_024868719.1:0-38185 GCF_013358625.1 Macadamia integrifolia | reverse complement strand
CTCAAGGATAGTCTTACCTCCTTGAGTTAAGGCCATAAATTCCGTCTCCTTACGGTCTCTGAAGCTGCGTGGGTAATGATTGTCCAAGAACAACTCCTTGAAATGTTCCCAGGTGGGTTCCGGATGGGTGGCCAACAATATGGGCTTAGAGGCTTGCCACCAAGAGTTGGCCTCCTTCTTGAGTTGCAACCCCGCACAAATGAGTTTCTGTGCATCTGTGCACTCAATCACCTCAAATATTTTCTCCAGCTCCAAAGGATCACTCCCCACCTTAGAGAATACAGGTGGCAAGTTTCTTTTGAATGACTCCACTACCTTTGACGTATTATTTATCGGTGGTATTTAGGAGCATAAGCTGGATAGTAAGAGTATGGAGGGAGCACCCCATACGGAGGAATACTGAATGGCAGAAGTGGAGGTGTACCTCCCACTTGTGGCCCCGTACCAGACCCTACAGGCGGGTCCTGTGGAGTAAGTATCCGGGGAGGTTGACCTGATTAAGAAAGGTCCAATTGTTGCTGAATAGTAGTCATAAATGCTTGCTGTTGCTGAAGCATTTGTTGCTGGAAAGCCTGTTGTGACTGTTGAATTATGGTAGCAACATCCCCCCAGAGTAGTAACCGGTGGAGGGTTCGGAAGTGCAGTCATAGGTGGGTCCTCTTGTGCCCCACCCTGACTATAGGTCTCTGGAGGTTGTGGAAGTGAGGTTTTCCCCACAGAGCAGGACCTCCTAGGATTCGGTGGTCGATCGACCGGACGAGGACCATGCGGGGCACCCCGTGCATTGCTGCCGGATCTAGTACGTACCATCGTATCCCTGTACCTGGAACATATCATACACCACATTGGTTAAACACCATAGAATTGATATTGGCACATAATTTTATACCAACACGTAGGGTATTATAGTGTATGATAGTTTTCAACTAACCGCAACTTAATTCCAAAAATACAGGGTTAGTGCTTCAACAAGTATGTCAATGGTCCCACTTGACCATAACATATTATTATAAGAATAATAATAATATTAATAATACTCATAACATATTAACAATCCCATTTTTTAGGTTTTCTCACAACTGGTGGGCTGCCACCGGTGGACAGGTTGGCCCGCCGGTCCAAATCTTCAACCGACGGGCTGATACCGATGGGTAGGTGGGCCCGCCGGTCCTACCCAAGCGAAAATCTCGAACAGGGCATTTAAGCCCCTGTTCTTCCTTATTTCCCCCATTTCCCCTCTCTCTCTCTCTCAGGCGATTTTGGAGAGCATCTTGATGCTTCCACTCACGATCTCACTCAACGATCCGGCGCTTTTGAGAAGATTCAACCCTCCACTTACAAGTAAGTTTCTTCCTCATTTCCTTCTCAGAACTTGCATTTTGGGGTAGAAACTCATGAGTTGTCTTAAATCTCACTTCCTTTCCATGTTTCTTTCCATAGAACAGTGATTTCATATGAATGTGATGTTTCTCTTGTGATTTATTTCTAGTTTTAGGATTTACTTCTCCATTTTTGAGAGAAATCCCAACCGTGCCCTAGTTTTCTCAAATTTGGGGATTTCTTCGATTCCTGCTCTTTTTCCCCAATTAGTAACTCAAATGCAATGCATTATGTTTAATTTGTACTTAACATGTTGTAGGGATCATAGAAAGTCCCTTATGTTTGAAATCCCATATCTTCCCATGAAAATCCATCTTTTGTGTTGGGTTTTCTTTGATTTTCTTTACATCCTTTCGTATTTGTGGACCTCAATAGCACATTAGCATATGTTTTTGCATGTTCTTGATTGCACTACAATGGCATTTCATCCATGAACTTGTAAGCTTCATGCTTCAGTCTATTGTGAGTCTTTTCATTTTTTTCCTTAGATTAAACTTGCACAATGAGAATTGGGATTTTTCTACCATTCTTTACTTGCCATACTATATATGCCCTTTTTCTGTCACATTTCTATTTTGCCATAATCTCTATCTTGTCACTGGCTAGGCATTTCATTCATAGACTTTTTATCATTCCTCACTTGTCACATTTTGTCACATTCTATTTCTTTCCATGATTTCTGTTTTGTCACTTACCCTTCTTTCCTCTTTTCTTGCCAGGATGTCATCTCGCAAAGGCAAGGAGCCTGCATCCTCTGGCACTCGGTGTAAGATCACCGCTTCTAAGCAGAAGAGTGCGGGGACTAGTTCTCCAGCCCCCCGCACAGGGCGACCCGGACCTGCCCCCATTGATCATTCTGACTATGACGAGGAACTCTTCCGCTGTTCAGAGGCAGCAGCCAACTGGTAGGCCTTCCTGAAGAGGTTTATAATGATGGAGAAGACTGTGGTAGTTGACGACTTCCACAAGATTCAGCTTCAGGAGAGGTTCACAGCACTGGGCTGGCAGTCTATCCTGCACATAGACCGTCCGTGCTATGAGCAGTTGGTCCGTAGATTCTACTACAACCTAGAGGTTTCCTACCAGTACGGGGAGTATGCTATAATCAGTATGGTGAAGGGGGTGGACATTCAGCTAACCGTGGACACCCTGGCTAGTATTTTGGGTATCTCCTCAGCTGGGCACCGTTACTACAGTCCTCCCAGGAGTAAGCTCTTGGGTCCGTTCATGAGTTTGGAGACACCGGACCACATCTATGAGACCATCTATGGCAGCAGTACACGTTTGGAGTCCAAGACATCATTTTACCCGGAGGTTCGTGTGTTTACCTGATTGGTCCAGTTTAACTTGCTCCCCAGAGGAGGTCATCGGAACCAGGTGGCCTTCATGGTAGCCTTCTTAGCTTACTGCATCTATACAGCCTTAGAGGGAGGCGTCGAGCACTTGTGCTTGCCCTACGTCATCCTCAAGACGATGGAGCACCACACGTCACACCCCGAGGACGGAGGATTTCTATATGGTAGGATCCTCACCAGGATCTTCAAGTTCTTCGGGGTGGACCTGAGTGGTGAGGAGGGGAAAACTCCAGCGGGCAAGTTCGACAGGGGAAATCTCTTGAGGATGGGTCTCCACACCCTTATGGATGTACCTCAGAGAGTAGGAGATCAGAGAGGTAGGGATAGGAGGGATGCCCCTATAGAGGATGTTCCCATGGAGGAGGAGTCTAGTGAGGAGGATGAGGACTATGTTCCTCAGGATGAGGAGGATGATTTGGTGGATGAGGACATCCTGGAGGAGGTGCCTCAGGAGTCGAGGGGTGTTGATCCTGGCTTCACCAGAGCTGCAGGCCCACAGCATAGAGCCCCACCACCGAAGAGTGGTGCATATGATTTTGAGGGCATGATGTCCACTATGAGGGCTTTGAAGGATGGCTAAGATCATCTGTTAAGAAGACTGGATGAGAGTGCTTCTAGGGAGGAACGCATTCTGGAGAGGCAGGCTACTTTGGATAATTCCTTTCTCAGACTGGGCCAGGACTTGGATACAACGGCCAATGCCATTTCAGCAGATTTTGGCTGACTTCAGAGGGAGGTACGGCTGGTGAACTCGAGGTTTGACTACTACGACCATCGACTCAACGTCAACTCTAGACCTCAGGTGAACATAGTAGTATTGGACGATGATGATGACGATGATCATTGAGGACCTGGCTCGTCCACACCAGCTTCTCACCTGCTTCATTGTTGTTGAATCTTATTGTATATATATTTTTTTTCTTTCTATTCTCATTCTTGTACTTTCTCTGTAATTGGACTTATTTGTGGGATGATATGTTTTGACAGTGGTCTATGGTGAATTTGTATATTTGATAACTTGTGTAGTTTAGTTGTGGTGTCATTGTTAATTTTGATCATTGTTATATATATGGATATGTTGTTTATCAAGTGTTTGTGTGAAAAAATTTTGGAAATCTCATTTTATGCCGTTATGCTACCGAAATTTCGTCAAACTTGTACTCGATGGGTTATGACACCAATTAATTAACCTTTTGTTTTCTCTCCCGCATGCCATGAATGCAATATCTAAATGTAACCATTTTTTATTCTTTTCTTTCTTTGGCTTTTAACTCTTTAAAGTTTTTACATTAACTCAATCCCATTTCCTATTATAGATTCTACGGGGTCTAAAAGGCATGCTATGAGTGGAGTAGAGCATCACGCTCTGATACCACCGTTGTCACACCCCGTTCACAGAGAACCGGGCCAGTGACCGGGTTAACACCGATTAACCCAAACCTGCCAGGATCATCTGATACAGTATTCCACCACAGCATACACGCAACTAAGAAAGTGCTCATCAGTTCAGCAGAAGACTTGGTTTACCTGTGAATATTCCCATAATACTTAATACCCAAATTGTAATACAATAGTTAAGTACATGTGGGCCCGAAGGCATGATATTTACACAAAAAGAATACAATTCACATATTAAGTACACAAAAGGAATCATCAAAAATCAGAGAGTCAGCTCAGCTCGGTATTAGAAGTAGGGCTCAGCTCGGTATCAAAAGGTAGAGCTCAGCCTGGTATCAGAAGGTAGAGCTCAGCTCGGTATCAGGAGGTAGAGCTCATCTTGGCATCAAAACTACGGTCCCACAGCACAACTCTCGCACGAGCAGTCTATGTCGTGCTCTAATTCTTCAGGGACCCACCAATTCCCTTCAGGGAACTCAATTGTGGGGCCCGACCCGTGCTCTTCAGATGGATGACCTGTAAATCATCTAAAAGAGGTGCACACGTGGGATGAGCTCACTAGCTTAGTAAGTGGAAAGAAGGACCACACAGCAGTCCACACAACAAATCACAACGATATGCACTATATGCTATGCAATACATTTTAAAATCACATCCACCTAAGCAACATTACTAAGTCTTTGGTTTAGTGCTACTACAGCCACAGTGCACGTATACTCTGGGTATGAGCAGCGAACTCCATCCCACGATATGCCCATAGGGCTGTCGGAGAAGGCCCACCATGAGTACTCAAAAAAGTAAAACATGCCGATCACCGGCTCTTAACATAAAATAAATGACAGAAATTTAACGGTGCTGACTCCAGCAATTTAAAAGCAGTACGATTGGCCCTCTTGAATATACCACCGGGGTTGCCGGCTGTCCTAATGACACACCGGGCGTATATCTAACCGCCACAGTGACCCGACAACCGCGACCACTGCTTCCCCCCAAATGGTAACCCAACACCTTAACCCCTGCTGGGAAGGGTCGTAGCACAGGTAGATGATAATCCTAAACCGTATGCTCCTATATGACAATAGTACGATTGCATAGTGCCACCACGTCCCATACCATGGGCCACCAATGCACTCGTTTCAAAGCCGACTACGGCATCTAGTCTATTAATGCATCATGCACAATGATGTCAACATTCATCACATAAGCATATCATCACTTGGCATTTAGAAAATAAACACAATACCCATGACATAACAATGTGAGGATGACTAATCTACATAGCATTTGCATGATGACATGACTAGACTAGATACGATTAAATGAATGCCAAACAATGCCTTGAAATAAGGCCAAACGTCTTCTCTCCACTTACTTGTAGTGTACAAGGATTCACGCTCCGTACGGGTGAGATCCGGTGTGAGAAGCGTAGGATTTAGTGAACCTAACATGAGTGAGCAGGGTTAGTATTTCACCATTTTGGAATCAAGATTAACATGATCCAATGACACGATCATGTTTATAATCCTAAAAGAAGGTCACACGTCCGATTTGGGTCCAATCGGACGTAAAAATCACATTTGGAGCCTCTCGGGTTGGTTGGACAACCCACCTGTCTGACCCACCAGTCACACCCACCGGTCTGGACCGACAGGTAGGTCAGCCCATCGGTTGGCTAGCCGGTCTGTCCTGTCGGTTGGGCCAGAGGGTCTGCTAAGACCAGCGGGTAGGGTGGCCTGCCGGTTTGTCCACCGGTCTGGCCCACCGGTTGTGCCCGAGGGCCCTGCCCTCTCAGGCGGGTGCCCACAGGGGGACTAGATGGCCTACCGGTCTGGCCCACCGGTCCTGGCAGGAAACCTGCTGTTTCTTCCCAACTTCCCCTAAGCTTTGGGGATTCAAATGGGGCTTTTTCAAACCCATTCTTCACACATTCAAGGTCTTATAGGATGGTTCTAACCTAGATCTAGGTTAGATTTAAGGAATGGGAAGCCATCTTACCTTCTTTGCTCAAGAACACCTTCAAACCCCAAAATCACTTCAAATCCACAATGCTTCTCCAACCTTGTAAATACTTCTTCAAATCATTCAAGATCAACACATAAATCATCTATTAAACCTTAGATTCATCATTTCAAGGGGGATTTACAAGATCTCAAGAAACCCCACCCAAATCAAGGGTTTTACTTGGGTATGGTGAAGGTTTAAGGAACCCAAACCTTGCTCACCTCTAAATGTAGATCTAGTGTTAAAGATCACTCTTCTGGTGTCGGAATGGGAAGATCAAGCCTCGGTGACGCTGAAAACCATCTCTTCTTCCTCTTCCTTCTCTTCTCTTCTTCTTTCCTTTCTTTTCTCTCTCCTCTTTACTCTTCTCACCAACGTACGAGTGTCATAAATGAGAAAAGAAAAGAAAATCATGAATGCTATATATATACTTCTTAAATAACTAAGTAATTCACATGGGTGGGTCACTCAGGTGGGTGGATGCGCCCACCTGTCCGCCCACCTGAGGGCCAAAAGTTAGGATTTTAACAGAATTCGGCCCTCGGCTTGAATCTCACTCTTGGCATACGATGTAATATACGTATGCACCTTAATATACGGCTACATATCTGCTTTATCCGTACATGGCCTTATGATAGGTTCATGTACACGGCTTGGGTATTCCCGTCTCTTCTGGCACTGGCTCGGACTTGTCGGGCCAGGCGGTGTTTAAGGTCACCCTTGCCATCATAGTCCATAAGGAACACACTCTAATTCTCTCCGGTTCAGGTCCTGCATGGTTAAACTGGGTCAACCGTGTAATCAGACTGGGTTTAAGAAGTAGGGTATTACAGGTAGCTTGGTGAAGGAACGGAGACTCTCACGGTTGAGAAGAAGACCATAGAGTTCTTAATATGTGGGAATAGTTTCACGAGCAAGAATGGAGGGGATAGTCCCCTAGAGGTCTTCACGAAGAGATCGTAGCACATGGATGTTGAAGTTAGCTTGCTAAAGGGGCTCACCAGCGGCGGCCGGTTCGTCATAGAGAAGCTTGGCGCCCTGAAGGAGAAGGATGACCGATTCCTCTTGTTTTTGACTGAGATTTTGGAGACTAAGATGTAAGGACATCAGACATGTGGGAGATACGGAGCCGAAAGCAGAAGAAAGTGTAGTCCAGATATCGTGACTGGTGTCCTTGTCCAAAATAAGAGGAACAACATCCTCAGATAGAGAAGCAACCAGAAGATTGACAAGTTGCACATCCTACTGGTGCTAGTTCTGAGCAGTTGAGGGATCAGAGGGACATAGAATAGACCCGTCCATAGGGCCAAAGAGACGCTACCCTTGAAGAAAGGGTACAAGTTGTTTCTTCCATAGAAGAAAATTAGTAGGTGTAAGCTTTAGGTAAAGATAATGGTGGGGAGAGGAGAAAGGAGAGAGAGGGGGTGGTGGTGGTTGTCATCACAAGGTTGAGAGCCTGGGGCGATAAAGGGAAGGAGGGTTTGGGGTCTCTTCGGTGGTCATTGTGAGAAGTCAACTAGGAGAAGAAGAAAAAGATGAAGAGAGAGCTCAAAGGAGCGTTTTGCAACTCTGATACAATAAAGATGTTTGTATTTCTCTTTCTCTTCAATTGAATCACTCTTAATAGAGGATATAAATACAGATCATTACAGAACCCTAGTCGACTATGTATGATATAAAAAGACAATATTACAATGAGTATAATAGGAAGAGAAATATATGTTTTCATAAAGATGGTATTCTGGCATATATAGAGTTTCCATGTGAAGGAGATTCTATATATGTTGTTGCCATATATGGAGATACTATATTCGTCATTAACCTTTGGACATACCTACTGGAATCGCTTATGAGAGTGCACCTTAAGCAATTTGAGAGTTGTTTTATCTTAGAGGTTAGGACATTCGGTCAACCAAGTTGCATACATATATGGGGCATTCAAAAACCTTAAAGTGAGTTTATAACTATATGACTCAACTCTACATAAGTTGGAGGTTTTCTGCTATTGTTTCAGAGAATCACTTTAACAAGTCAATTTTCTACTTGAAATTATATTTTTTAATATATAATTGTTACTTTCAAAGTCTTATATCTATTGCCTAAACCCTATTGCTTATACTACTGTCTCTCAAGCCAAATTTGTAGTAGAAGTGGAAAATCTCACACAAAACTGCATCCTACTTGCTTTCAATGTTTCACGGAAGAGTTATAATTCCTACAGACTTTTTTTTTGGTAAAATAATTCCTACAGAGTTAAGTCACTTCATGCACGAATTAGGGAAAGATAACCATGCAAAAAATGGATTGAAACTTATTTTGATTGGTTGAAGAAGGGGGTTTTACCACTTTCTGATCATTGATCCCAAATCACCTATATCTCATAAAAATTTCTATCCTTTTGCATGAAATTTGATTCTATTCCAAGTTTAAAGGCAGAAGGAGGCTCTCAGGCAATAGAAAGAGGGCCTTATCCACGTCCAAAATACATTCTAATGATCCTAAGAAGAGTTTTCTTTAAGTTGTTAGTATAGCACTTTTGTTTTGAGATATTTTAGCTTCAAGCTCCAATCCTCTTAAATGTGTATTGAACAAACCGGTTATTCTATTCTAGCACTAATTTTTAATAGTTTCTTACAATCATTGATTAGAATTATATATTAATGTTTATTTTGCAATGCATGCATGAAGGTAAGCTCCTCATCTCAATTGATTTGGTAGCTTTCACTATGTTTCATAGATTAGAGTTGTCTAGGGGTATCTATTATTTTATAAAAACACCAATCTAACAAGTAGATGATTTAGATCGTTCTACTGGTAGGGTCAGACATTCGAATAACCATTAATGGAGGGGTGTAGATGGTTACTTTCGTTTTGTTATCAAAAAACCTCCAAGTGGACTTAGCCCTTCAAGTGCGAAGTTCATTGTACACAACAACTTGTTGGCTTTTCATTCAGATCCCATAATGACAAAGTGAAATCCATTTTTCAAGAAAAGATGAAGTAGAAATATCTACTTTTTTTTTTTTTTTTAAATAGGGAGAGAGAGAGTGTGTGCTCTTATTGCACAAGAGCCACTTTTCTTAATCCTCTAATAAAGATATTAATCCTTATCTTAGGGAGGGGTGGGCAGTTACCATAACTATTCAAACTCTGTAATGACTGGGCTTTTTTTTTTTTTTGGATCAGAAACAAACACTTTATTAAGAAAAATTATTTCTTCACACAAAAACAGGATTTACAAGACACACAGTTGGTTTAAGCCACCAAGATCTAAAAAGACTAAACCTAATAGCTCCCTGAGCTAAACAATGTGCACATCTTGAGGCAGAAATCTGAAAAGAACAAAACAAAACGACTCTAGCAACACTAAAATGTCTTTGACTATCAATAGGCTAGCCCAATCAAGGGAAGAAGGAAGCCCTTTACAAGCAGAAATTACAGCTATGCAATCACTACAAATAGCAAGAGAGTTAATGCCTAAGAATTTGGCCAAGAGGATCCCATCCCTTACTGCTTCTGCTTCTGTGGCAACTGCTGAAAAACTAATTCTTGCTCTACAGTTAGCAGCGACAAAGCCACCCGCTGATGTTGTAATATAGCTCCATGCCCTCCTTTGCACAAAGAGAATCTCGAGGCACCATCAGTGGTTAAAATAAAATGATCCATAGGAGAAGCAAAAAATCAGACATAGCAATAACATTGGGCACCATATTGCTTTCGGGATGAGAAAAAGTTGTCTCTTCATGGACAACAACTCCAATACAAATATATGTTTCCCGGATGGAGGTTGAAATTGCTGCTGAAACAGTGAGGAGATTAGGCTCTACATGATTAAAGATTGCATTATTTCTGGCCTTCCAAATCTGCCACAAAGTAGATGACCAAATGAGATTAAAATCTACCAAGTTAAAAACATTCCTATAACGAATAAAGAGAAAGTTTAGCCAATCCTTAAAGCTCTCACCTGAAAAGCAAGATGTATTAAAACGTAATGGGGATGCGAACCATATTTTCGAGGCAAAAGAACATTGGAATAATGCATGAACTACTGATTCATCCACTCTTGAACATAAAGGACAGGCAGAAGAAGGCACCAAATTACTCCTTGCCAGAAGCTGCTTCACAGCAATAGCATTGTTACAACATCTCCACACAAAAAAATTAATCTTAAAAGTTAGTTTTAACTTCCAAAAATATTTTAAAAAAGGGCCTTGAGATGAAGAAGCCTGAAAAATTGAAGAAAAAGCACAAAAATAGGTAGATCTAACAGTAAACACACCAGATCGATTGAAATTCCAAGTCCAAAAATCCTCTCTAGGAGAGGCAGGCAAAGGAATTTGGGTAATAACTTTGGCTTCAACTTCGGAAAAATGAGAGTGGATGAGACTTAAATTCCAATGTTTTAAAGGGTGGATAATAAGATCTTGAACAAGTATATCATTTGGCATGTGATTCCTACTTAGAATGTGACCCCCGGTAAAGAAGGAAGTCAACAATCCTTAAAAACCAGTCAACAATCCTTAAAAACTAAGGTTGAAGCCCCATCACCAATAACTCTTCTTAAACCTCGTGAAAGAACATCCCTACCTTTAAAAGACTCCTCCAACCCCAAGAGCAGTTTGGTCTCATAGTGGCATCACGAAAAGAGCAATGGGGAAAATATTTACCCTTAAGAATTTTAACCCATAAAGGATCATGATTATATAAGAGTCTCCATCCTTGTCGGCTAGGAAGAGCATGATTAAAATAAGTCAGATCACGAAATCCAAGGCCACCTACAGATTTACTTTTACAAAGCTGAGACCATTTCACCCAACATACTCCCTTTCCCAGATTGTCTTTCCACCAAAAAGATCTAATCAATTTATTCAGCTCTTCACATAGGTTGCTAGGAAGGAGGAACATTGACATTGTGTAAGCTGGAAGGGCAGAAGCAACTGATTTGATAAGAATTTCCTTACCAACCACTGAAAGAAGACTTTCCCTCCACACTGATAGCCTAGTTCGCACCCTTTCCACAATGTAAGAGAACATCTCTTTTTTAGAACAACCAAAACTAGATGGCAAACCTAGATACTTCCCCAAACTTGACACCACACCAAAACCTAAAGCCAAAGAGGCATCCTCCTTTATATTAGGAGTGTGTTGGGACTAAACCAAACACTTAACTTAGACATGTTCGACATTTGACCCGGCACTCGACAATAATCCAAAATGAGTCCCAAAATCGTATGACCCTCACAACTACCAGCTTTGGAAATATCAAATAGTCATCAGCAAATAAAAGATGGGACACAGTAGGACCAAATAGACTAATACGAATGCCAGAAATAAATCTTTCAGCCTCGGCCTTAAGAAAATAGCAGGAGAATGCTTCCTAACAGAGGATGAAAATATAAGGGCTTAGAGGGCATCCTTGCCTTAAGCCTCTATGAGGAACAACATCACCAATCAAAGACCCATTAATTTTAAAACGAAAAGAGGTTGAGGAAATGCATTCCATAATTCAATTGATCCAAGTAGCACAAAAACCAAACCTAAACAGCAAGTGTTTAAGAAAGTTCCATTCTACTTTATTATATGCTTTACAAATGTCCAATTTAAGAGCCATTAAACCATCCTTCCGTTTATAATATTTCATAAAAATGAGATATTTCATAAAATGAAATATTTCATGAGTCACATAGATGTTATAAAAAATGGCTCTAGATGGAAAAATGCACTTTGATAAGGACTAATGATAGAATGGAGAATAGGTTTTAGCCAGTTGACCATGCATTTTGCAAATATTTTGTAAGTGACTCTGCATAAACTCATGGGTCTAAAATTATTTGACTCACAAGGGTTTTTTTGTTTGGGAATTCGCACAATAATGGTTTTATTGAAACTCCTAAGCATGTGTCCCGAAGTGGAGAACCAATTAACTGCATTAATGACATCAGTACCTATAATATGCCAATGACTATGATTAAACTTAGTAGGTAAACCATCAAAAGCAGGGGCCTTAAAAGCCCCAATCTGAAAAGCAGCCCTTTTTATCTCCACATCAGTAAAAGGAGCACACGAGTGGAGAAAATACGAGAATTAACACAGCTCAAGAACTCATCAATAAGAACAGGGTTTGAAGAAGCAAATAATGCAAAAAAATGATCAAGGATGAGTTGATTCATACATGATCAGCAGAGATCCACACACCTGTAGAATTTTGCAGTCGAGAAATATTATTAAAATGTCTACGACGAACTGTGGAGGCATGAAAGAATGATGTGTTCTTATCCCCTTTAGCCAATCAGTGGTTTCGGGATCGCTGTTTCCGGTACTTTTCCTCTTGAATGAGAGTTTCCTCGAGCTTACTTCGCAGAAGCACCTCTTCCCCTTGAGCTTGGTCCCAATCAGGTCATTTTTGTAAATCCTCAAGCTCTGAAGTCAACGGGCAGATTTCTTTCCACCCGTTCTTAAAATTGTAGCTACTCCATTGTCTCAATCGAACACCACAATGCTTAAGTTTAAGAAAAAGGCAATGAGAAGCTGACCCCTGAACAAAAGTCTCCCAAGCTTGAGCAATGATTGATGCTAATTTTGGATGATTCACCCACTTTGACTCAAAGTGAAAATGTTGGCTACCACAGTGGCGACGAGGGAGAAAATTGACTGACATTGGGGAGTGATCTGATCCTACTATGGCATGACGGCGAATCTTCAAACAAGACTAAGCACATAGGAGTTGGCTGTTCCTAAAAACCTATCAATGTTTGCCATAATTAGATCTTTCCCTTGATGCTTGTTTGCCCACGAGAATGTTGGTCCAGAAAAAGGAAGTTCCAACAGATTACATGAGTTTACAGCTTGGATAAAACTTGAAAAAGTAGACCAATCTCTTGTCCGCCCACCCTTCTTATCATCATTGTAAGAAATCTCATTGAAATCACTCATACAGAGCCAAGGCCCAGATATCATAGATCCCAACTGTGTCAGCTCATTCCAAAGGATATTATGCCTCTCCAGTTTAGGATCACCATAGATGAAAGTCTGGCGCGAGGAGGTGGCTGTCAAGAATGAAGCACTACTACCAAGGTTTACCATCCTACGAGAAATTGATAAAAGAGTGACATGTATACTGTCATCCCAAAAGAGAGCAAATCCACCCAAGAGACCTTGCTGATCTAGGGCTTACGTAACCACTTAAAAGTGGGTAAGGATTAAATCCCTACAATTTTGTATGTCAGAGATTAAATTCAAAATTTAAACTTTCACGTTCAAACCTAGTCAACATGGCCCACCTACCTTGATGGACATGTTATAACCAATAATCTCCCACTTGTACATTAAACACAATGAAATCATGATCCATATCATTATGTCATTAGATCAAATCTGATATCTAGAGATCCCAAACTAACATACAATCTCTCAAAAAAACATGTCAACTAGAATGTACTGTCATAGAAGATGAATCTAACACGTGAAAGGGTAGGACCCCATTGGGATGTAACCTATCATGCAATGCATCAAAAAGTACATTCTAAATGTAATATTTACTAATACATACATGACAAGTAAATTTAACCAAACCTTCTAATTTAAGTATTAAAATTACACACTAGTCCTTCACTGAACAATATCACGTGACATAATATAGGGCATGTGTAAAATTACTGTTTAGTTCCCAATGCACCGAAACTCATATTACAGAGATTTCATAATTTTGATTGGACCAAGAAAATATTTTATAAAAATGTTTTTGAAAATAAATAATAAATATATTAATTTTTTAAATATTTAATATTATTTTATCAAATGCCACAGGATCCAAATTTTGTTCAATCATTTATAAACTTTCTCTCTACTTGATATTCTTCCCAAGAGGACAATGAATTCCATATTAGGCATCTCTTTCGAATACAATTAAATACTATGAATCCAGTGCATCGATATATAGTAAAAAAGACATCAATTGTTGGTGTACCAAAAACTCAATGCGCAACTGCATTGATAAGGATCCCACAGGTCAAAGGACTGATCATACACTACTGACGAGAATTTTATTTTCATTATATTTTTTATTTTTTTGCTAACAATGGGTATCTAGGCTTTCAGCCTGACTAGTCTCTCAGGCCTACTGACCCCCAACTACATGGACCGGGTCATACTGGAGTTGAACGAAAACAATTCAAATTTAAAAGTAGTGAAGAGCACTAAATATCCTAGTGTGAGTGGCCCCAAGGAGGTAAGAGGAGTCGAACATAGGCCCCCAAAAATCCTAAACACTTTAGGCCTAGACAAATTGAAAGAATTAAACATTGTTCTTTCTTTTTTATTTTTTTTTTCTTTTTATTTTTTTATTTTTTATGAAAACACCTTAAAACATTGGCTAGGACCAGCTTGGCCGAACAACCTTACCTGGGCTGGCTTGGCTCAGATTGTCCGAAAAGGCCCAAATGTATATATACATATATATATATATATAAGCAAGGTTGCAACGACACTGTCAGCCGTATTTTTGATACGGTGTGCGTTACTAACCATGGTCATTTCTTGTAATTTGTTCATGAGATTATGTTCGGACAAACCATCTATGTTCCATTCATAGATGATTCTACTTTGATAAGAAGCTTAAGGAGCTGTTCCTCTAGCTTCAATTTGTAGGTCAGGGAAGACTAGGTGTTGGTTTGAACTTTGACCAATTTGATTAATTTGTGGGATAACCGGAGACTCATAGTCAGAACTAGATGAAGAGTTAGAGGAATATCCATCAAGGGTAAGAACCTGACGATTGTCAGATTTAGCAGTTGGTTGATTTTGTGTTGGCGTTTATAGTGGGGTTTCAGATGCAGTTAAGGTTGCGAGCCTATGGTTGATTTGGTCTAATAAGTATGATTTGTTAAGTTCACGTTGGTGTGTTGGGGGTATATTGTATGGTTTGAAAAGGGGAGTTGAAGGTAGAATAATAGCTAGTGTCATGGAAGACACAGGTTTTGGTTGGACAAGAGACTCAACTATTTTGTTTTTCAAATTATTATTTTGCATCATTATTTTGTTGCATCTACATCTGCATCTACAACTTGCTTCTAGTTCTATCTTCACAGAGAAGCCTACAGTAGCGCCTCTCGACTGTGAAAAATAGATCCGGTTAAGCAGCTTTATTCTTATTTTCTAATTTTGAGTTATTGGTCTTGCTTTATTTATTTGTCTATTTTTAATTTTGCACAAATTAGTTCTAGGTATGGTATTGCACCTATCCTAGTTCTCGTTTCCTTGTCGGATCGGAGTACAGTATTGCACCAATCTTGTTCTTCTCACCATACAGACTAGGAGAACCATATTTCTCTGGATTTTGGTGTAGATCGATCCTGTTATATAGTATCAGAGGCATATAATAGGATCGATCTACACCAAAATCTAGGGAAATAGGGTTCTCCTGGTTTTCTCCTGGTTTTGTATGGTGAGAAGAACGAGATCGGTGCAATACCGTACTCCGATCCAACAAGGAAATGAGAACTAGGATGGGTGCAATACCTATAACTAATTTATGCAAAATTAAAAATAAAAAAATAAATAAAGTAAGACCAAGAAATCAAAATTAGAAAATAAGAATAAAGCTGCTTAACCAGATCTATGTTTCACAGTCGAGAGGTGCTACTGTAGGCTTCTCTGTGGAGATAAAACTAGAAGCAAGCTGTAGATGCAAATGCAAGAAAATAATGATGCAAAATAATAATTTGAAAAATAAAATACACTTTGCTTATAATTTGGAGATCTTTGATTATAAGGTTTGCGTAGGTTTAGGTTGGACAATTTGAGAAAAAGAAAGGTGATTGGTCTTTGGGGCTTTGAGGGTTGTTGATGCTAACCTTTGAGGGCAATCGGACTTGAAGGAGGCAATTGGACCTTGGAGTTGTTGTTGAAGACCGACGGAGCTTTGAGGTAATCCGAAAGAGCTTCGATTTTGAAAAACTTGAGAGGGGCGATTCCTTAAGATGGAGGCTTCTCACTCTCGAAGTCTGATTTTGGGAGAGAATCACCAAGTTTAAGAATATAACAGGATCGATCTACACCAAAATCCAGGAAAATAGGGTTCTCTTGGTTCTGTATAGTGAAAAGAACGAGATCGATGCAATACCGTACTTCGATCTGGCAAGAAAACGAGAACTAGGATGGGTGCAATACCATTCCTAGAACTAATTTGTACAAAATTAAAAATAAACAAATAAATAAAGCAAGACCTAGAACTCAAAATTGGAAAATAAGAACAAAGCTGCTTAACCAGATCTATGTTTCACAGTCGAGAGGTGCTATTGTAGGCTTCTCTGTGAAGATAGAACTAGAAGCAAGCTATAAATGCAGATGCAGATGTAAGAAAATAATGATGCAAAATAATAATTTGAAAAATAAAATACACTTTGCTTATAATTTGGAGATCTTTGATTACAAGCTTTGGGTACGCTTAGGTTGGAGGATTTGAGAAGAAGAAGGGTGATTGGTCTTTGGGGCTTTGACGGTTGTTGTACTAACCTTTGAGGGCGATCGGACTTGGAGGAAACGATCAAACCTTGGAGTTGTTGTTGAAGACCGACGGAGCTTTGAGGTAGTCCGATAAAGCTTCGATTTTAAAGAACTTCAGAGGGACGATTCCTTTGGATGGAGGCTTCTCACTCTCTAAGTCTGATGTTGGGAGAGAATCACCAAGTGATTTGTGAAGAGGGGGAGTGTCCCTTTTATAGAGAAAGAGGACACATTTACATTTCATTTGGGTTTACGGTGCATTTAAATTTCATTTGGTACTATTTTAAGTTACATTTGAAACAGTATTGAATTACATTTTATTTGGTATTGTGCACTTGAATTTACTTTTGGCACTATTTGGAGGCACTGTTGATGTTGAAAGTTGGGATCAATTTCGACCTTTGATTTAGAATCTTCCATCTTGGCCATTGATTTGGAATCTTCAATGATTATACCACGGTATTCCATGTGTCCGGGACACTATTTTCTATATTGGTTTGATCAAGAGGTTTGTACCATATGTGACTGAGTCTGGTATTGGCCTGACTATCCTTTAACCTGGGACAGTAGCAATACATCCTTTCCTCTAAGAGGTTATCCGTGGTTAACTGACTAGGTGAGTTATCAACATCACCAGTCGGCTAGTTTAGAACCGTCCTAGTAGACGTTGTAGACCAAATCAGCATTTGATCAAGGATATTGATTTTGAGGTGGCCCGACGAGATTTGTGAGAGGTCACCGCTTTAAATTTGCTTGAGGATGATGCCTTGCTGGAGGGAACATCTGGCTCATCATCGAGGGGTCTTGGGCCATTTGTTGAGAGTGGCAATGGGTTGTCATAGAACTTTTGATGGAGCTAAGGCTATAAGCTCCATCACTTGATTCCTCTTCTAAGTCGGAGCCGAGTTCGGCTTGGCGAGCCAGAAGGGCTTCCTTTTAACTTTTGATGCTTGATTTTGAGGAAGCCAGAAGGGTCAGGATTGGTTTGAGGCCCATGAGGCTTTGGATGAGGGCCTATTTTTCACATTTTGAGACATCACAATTGTCCCACCATTTGACGTGGTAAACAAGTGAGAGGACGGGGGCGATCCAGTCCTGGGTTTGGAAGTCATTGATCTCATAATCTCAAAAAAGGATCCATGGTAGGCGGCAGTGGAGGAAGAACCGAAGGAGATCAGATTGGTTTGGTTGCTATTTGGTGTGTTTGTAGAATATTTGGAAGGATTCTTGTATTTTTTATGGAAGGATATCGATCATGGGGCCATATTGATCCCACCAACGAGGAAACCAGAGGGGTATTTTATTATTGAATTTGTAATCAAAACAAAAGAACCAGGAATGCCTGTTGTTCCTATTTTGAAATAAGCATGCTTTGTACCATGCCTCCTGGTAGTCATAGTAATGATATCCAGAAGGGGTATAGGTATTTGAAAAGTTTTTACAGGTGAGGGGATGGTTGTTTCAATCTTTGAGGCTAAGGACTTTGCATATGGTTGCGGTTGTGTGTATGACCAAGGATGGGTCATTTTTATCGAAATTGAGTTTGAGCTTGACAGAGTTAGTGTCGACAAGAATGTATTCATAAAATTCTTGTGTTTTTACTGCTGTAGGAGAATAATAGTGACATCCTTGAAAGAAGATTTGTTGAGCCATGTTTGATGGAGAGTCCATGTAGTTTTCAAGAACATCTTCAATAGTGAAGAGATCTTCTTAGAGAGGTTTCTCATGGTATTGGCTTTTGATTTTGGATCCTTGAGCTGTTTGGAGGAGTTTGGCCTAGGTTGTTTGAAGGCTGGAGCTGGCTCTATTTGTGATTTGAAGGGGGCCGACAACCGAGGAGAGGACTACGGCATGAGAATATAGTTGATTTACAGAAGCCAACTGGGATTGGCTACAGGTAATAATTTGGTTTGAGGGAGCGGCAGTAATGCCATAGCTGGATTTGGATCGAACTAGGGAATTTGAAGAAGTGGACTCCTTCGGGGAGTCATTTTGAGAAGGTTTATTTGAGGACTGTGGCCTTGTAGGAATTCACGAGTAAGGAAGTCAGGGACAGAATTGGATTCTCCTTTAATATATTGAATTTGAAATTCAAAAATTGAGAGTAAAGCTTGCCATCGGGTAAAAATTTTTTTTGAAGCTAAATTTGAGACATCATTTTGTAAAACAAATTTAGCAACGCTGCAATCAACACGAACTAAAAATGGTTTTTTTAATAATGCATTTTAAAATTTTTGGATGTAGAGAACTATAGATAAAACTTCCTTTCTAATGGTGCTGTAATTCTTTTGAGCTGGGTTCCAGGTACCAGAAGTAAACTGGACAAGCTGTTCTTTATTAGTATTTGGGAGTTTTTGTTTGAGAATTCCGCCATATCCAACATTAGAGGCGTCATTTTTGACAATTTTGAGTGCCTCAGGATTAGGGATAAAAAGGCAAGGAATCTCTTTAACCAATTTTTTGATTGTTTGAACGGCATTAGTCTGAGTAGAAGACCAAGGTGCCGGATTCTTTTTAAGCATGAGATATAATGACTCAAAAATTTTACTAATTTTGAGAAGGAAGTCTCGAACATAGTTTAAACTTCCTAGAAACCTTTGTGAATGGGTTTTTGTCTAATATTTGGTCAAAAAATTTATCACCAAAAGATATAGCTCGATCGATAGGGGTTAAGGTACCCTTTTCGATCAGATGTCCAAGAAAGCGGACCTTGGTGAGGAAAAATTCCATTTTTCTCTTTGAAAGGACGAGGTCATTTGATTTTATAATTTGGTAAAAGGTTCAAAGGTGTTTGAAATGCTACTCAATTGAATCCGAAAAAACTAGAACATCATCAATATAGGCAATTGTAAATTATCCGTATGAATTAAAGATATCATTCATAATTTTTTAGAATTCACTGAAAGCATTTTTGAGGTTGAATGGCATGACATTCCATTCATAAAGGCCAAAGGGGGTTGTGAAGGTAATTTTGTAACGATCGTTTTCATGAAGCTGGATCTGCCAGAACCCAAATTTCATATCAAATTTTGAAAATATTTTGGCTTAATAAATTCTTCCTTTTGATTGGGAATTGGATAACGAACCCATTGTAGGTTATCGTTAAGAGGTTTGTAATTAACAACTAACCTAGGAGTGCCTCTTTCAATTTCAGAGGCTTTGTTAACATAGAAGGCAGTACAACTCCAGGGGGAGGTGCTAGGCCGAGTAAGTTTTTTAGTTAAAAGGTCATTGATTTCTTGTTTGCAAGTTTCAAGAAGTGTTTGATTCATTTGGGCAGGCCGTACTTTGGTCGGGATTTGAAGGTCAGAAAAATCTTTGGCATAGGGAAGGGAAACCATATGTTTCTTTCGATGCCAGAAAGCATCAGGGACCTCAGTGCAAAGATCATGCTTGAATTTGGAATGGATTTGATTTATTTGATGAATAATTTTGGGATGGTTGATTTGCTTCATAATTCTTTGATGGAGGAGCTCAGTTTTGAGAAAATTTAATTGTTTAGCTTTGGACGTGGTTTGGTGGATAGGGGTTTAAGCTTGTAAAAATGGGAAGATAACCTTTTGTCCTTGGAGTTTTGTAGTTATAGAATTTTGAGTAATTTTGAAAGGTTTGATCATATTAAGGAATGGTTGTCCTAATATGATGGTTTGATCAAGGTCTTTGGCAAGAAGGAAAGTCTGTGGAAAACAAAGTCCTTGATTGCAGATATGGGTGTTTGATAATTTATACTGGACGTTTAATCCAGCACCATTGGTAGCAGTTAGTCTTTGAGTAGTACGATCATAGTACTGAGTCGGAATGACTCCTTCATTAATGCAATTAAGTTGAGCACCTGAGTCAACAATTGCAATGGTAGAGAGCTTGAAGATAGCATTAACAATAAGAGTAATATGAATATACCAATTTGGGTTTGAAATGGTCCTAATGAAACCAATAGATGGGTCAGAGTTTGAAAAAGGATTTGTGAACATCTCAGACGAATATGGGTCATGGGTACTTTGTTGGTTTGATTGTCGAGTAAGGAGAGATATTTGTTGTTTGATGGTTTTGATTTCATGCTGCAGGGTTGCAGTAGTAGTCTCAAGGGTTTTGATTTAGTAGAATGGTTAGGGGCTGAGATTTGCGCTTTCTCAAATTTGTGAAGTATATTTTGTAAATTATAAGGTTGGATAATGGTTTGATTTTTAATATTTTGTTTGAGATGTTCAAGACACGTCTTTTTGTGTTTAGGATCTGTCAAATTATCAATATATTCAAAAATGTTTGATTAGGGAGATGCTCGCAACATGCGAATAGATTTGGGAGTACAATCTTCACAACTTAAACCAATGATACAAGAGTCACAAGCACAGACTTGGAAGTTGTTGTTATCAGTAGAGCTGGAGACAAAATGCTCAGAGGCTTTTATTTGGTTTAGTTTGTAATTTTGCTCATCAGAAGATGAGGAAGAGGTATCTTGGAAAAGGGCTAAAATTTGGGATTTATTTTCTTCAGAAATTTGTAAAGATAAAACTCGATAGTACTTGGCGATGTGGCCAGGTTTACTACACCTAAAGCATCCTTGGGAAGCATGATCTGGTTTGAGATTTTTAGGTGCCTTGAAAGGCCTTTTGTATTTGTTATATTTTGGCCTTTTAGAAGTTTTTTTATAAAATTCAGGGGTAGTATAAGGTTTACGAGGAATGTATTTGTCAGGTTTGTAAAGTTTTTTATAATATTTACTGGAAGATTTGTGTTTATGCTTTGTTGGAGGTCTGAGGGGAGCAAAGCCAAATTGTTCGCAGAATCCTCCTAATTCTCGTTTGTAAATTTATTTTTTTTATTTTTATTTTTTTCTTAATCTAATATCAGTACACAAGGCTAAGCCTTCTTCATGAATTAGATTAATGATTTGGCCGTAAGTCATTTGGTCATATGGGATAATCCCATCGTTTTCTTTATGAAGACGTTGTATGATTTTTTCTGAAAACAAAGATGAAAGACCTATAAGATATTTTTCTTTCCAACAGGGAAGATTTGTGTCGGGTCTGGTTAATACTTTGGTCAGGAAGGTATCTTTGTATTATTTGAAGTCATGTAATTTTTTACACCTAAGGTTTGATAATTGTTCGGCTGTTCTGTTTTTAAGATGAGAAGGGTTACCTAAAAAATAATTTACAATGCTGAAAATGAGATTATTTATAGCATCTTCCATGGGTAATCCTTCAGCGTCAAGGAGGGGAGTACCCTCAGGGGTAGTTTGGATGGCCATTAGGATTTTAGTTTTTTTATCGTCAGTTAGGACATAATCCCACCAACCTTTGAGTTGACCGGTAAAGCCAGAAATAAGCAAGGTTGCAACGACACTGTCAGTTGTATTTTTTTTTACGGTGTGCGTTACTAACCATGGTCATTTTTTATAATTTGTTCATGAGATTATGTTCGGAAAAACCATCTATGTTCCATTCATAGATGATTCCACTTTGGTAAGAAGCTTGGGGAGCTGTTCCTCTAGCTTTAATTTGTAGGTCAGGGAAGACTGAGTGTTGGTTTGAACTTTGACCAATTTGATTAATTTGTAGGATAACCAGAGACTCATAGTCAAAACTAGACGAAGAGTCAGAGGAATATCCATCAAGGGTAAGAACCTGACGATTGTTAGATTCAACAATTGGTTGATTCTGTGTTAGCGTTTGTGGTGGGGTTTCAGATGTAGTTAAGGTTGCAAGCCTATGGTTGATTTGGTATAATAAATATGATTTGTTAAGTTCAAATTGGTGTGTTGGGGGTATATTGTATGGTTTGAAAAGGGAAGTTGAAGGTGGAATAATAGCTGGTGTCATGGAAGACACAGGTTTTGGTTGGATAAGAAACTCAACTCTGGAGAGTTGGTTACCTATAGTTTGAAAACTTAAATTTGTAAAGTTTAATTGTTCAATTTGTTTTCTATTTAGATCATCTTGTTCAGCTACTTTGAACGAGAAAGCAGTTAATTCAGTATTTTTGAAGGCATATTTGATGTTTTCCATTGGGGGATGGATAGCAGTGGTAGTTGGACCGGTACTAAGGGTCCAAGATTTGTGGGTAGCAGTTTGAGTAAAAATTTGGTTAGTAATCTATATTGTTGTCCTAGGCATAAATATCAAAATAAGTGGAAAAGAAAACATTTATTTTAAGATTTATCATAAAATTATACCAATTTGTTCTAATTTGATCTTGTTGTTTAAGATTAAAAGTTTTGAAGAACCAATCACGTTTTGGTTTAATTTTTGGTGATTCGAAATAGGTTCGAAGTAAGGGTTTGTCAATTTGATATTCTTCATTGGTTTGAAGCATATAGACTCCTAGGTCGCGTTGGGGCAGAGCCACTTCGGACTGGGTCTAAGACTGGGGATGATTTTGATCAGAAGGAGTTGAATCTGGAACAGAGGACGAAGTCTCATAGGTTCCATGGACAACATCTTGACCGGAATTTACTCCATAAAGGTTTTAGATAGGAAGAGGAGTCCTAAGTGGCGGACTCAAGGGAAAATAATTTGAATTTGAGGAGGTCGAAGCATCAGAGCAAGATCTACGGGAACTTTGGTAAATTGAAGGGGGAATGTGTCGGTTAAACCGAAGAGTTACTAGGCCATCTATAGTTTAGGAAATGGACTGGATATTGGTGTTTGAGATCTAGAGTTGAGGTGTAGTGGTGTACAATTTCCACTCATCAAGGAAAGAGATATCTTTCCACTGAATGAGCCCAAGATAAATAACTTGACTTTGGATATAGTCGATTTCAAGGTAAAGGGTCTGTCCTTTAGGAGATCATTTGAGGGCTCTGGGTTTGACAGTTTTCATTGGTTTGTATTTGATACGATGAATGACAGCAATTGGAATAGATCCATGCATCATTCTGTATCCATAGGTTTTGAGGGAATGTAAAATATTTGGGTCCTGGAGTACTATGGATATGTCCGGATAGATATTAAAATTGACAGGACCATAACAAAGGCTAGTTTCGATGGCTCCCAGAAGGGAATCATCGAAGTCTAAGAATCTTTGGTCACGTAAGGCTAATAACATGGAAGTATTGAGGCCTTTGCGGTGAAGGGGTTTGATGGCCACCTGGACGAGGTCGATATGGACGTAATTAAATTTGTTTTTGAGATGGTCTTGTAAAGATCTGGGATCAAAAAGGATAATTTCTTGCATTTCATTTGTGAAATTTATAGTTTGTTAAACGGTTTTGATGGTTTCAAGATATGTTTGCCAATCATTTGCGTAAGCTTCTTTTGTGAAATTTTGGGCATATCCCAATTTTGGAGTTTTTTATCTATGTCAGATATTTGTTCATCATAATTGAGTACATTAGAACTTGTGCTCGCCTCACCTGTCGATCTCATCGACATGGAGCGGGATAGACGATTCATAGTTTGAGAATTCTTAAACTTGGGGTAATCTCCTAGATCTAGTCATTTGAAGGGGTATTTCCAACTTAAGTTAGGCACAAATATGGTATTACACTCTTCTGCCACTCCTCCCAACAGTCCAAAGGCTTATACACAGTCAAAAACTAAAAATAAAACGATTACATAAAAGAAAAGAAATCTACAAAACAAGATAAACCGAATTCACCACCACCGTGGCTTTGTTACCATATAACAGAGTTGAGTCTCTTGTCCAAACAATAATATATATATATATATTAGCAATTGAGCTTAAAGCCTAATACGATAGAACTAAAACTTAAAGCCCATAACTCTTTTTTTTTTTTAAATGTGACTTAAGCCTATTGCTAAAAGGATACTAAGGTCCTTTTATAAGCAAAAAAGATTTCTTATACCCTAATATTTTCATCATCTTCTCTTTGGCCGCCACCAACCTGTAACTCCTTACGGATTGGTGGTTGATCCCTCTTTTTATTTTATTTATTTTTTTATTATTATTATACTTCAAATCTGTTGTGAATATGTTAAGAAGAAGAGGTTCCCATCGGTAGCCTATAGCCATTGGACAAGAAGTAGAAGAAGGCAAGATTGGGCATTTAATGGACATCATATGGTCGCAGTGTTTAGCAATACTGCTGGTGTGTGGCTAAGAGAGCATGGTTAGAACACAATGCGCAGCTGAGCGTTGGGCATCTCATGCCTAGCCACACATGAATGCACAACAAGGCTGATTATCCTCATTTAATATATATACCTTTTTTTTAGTAAAATAAAAATCGATGGATCAAATATATAAAATAATAAAATAATTAAAAGGTCCCCCTACTAGCAGGGAGGCTCTGATACCACCGATGGTGCGTAAACGATTTGGATCGTCCTACTGATAGGATCAGACATTCGAATAACCATTAATGTAAGGGTGTAGATGATTATCTTTATTTCTCTATC
The DNA here is from genome assembly GCF_013358625.1 of Macadamia integrifolia. NCBI lineage: Eukaryota > Viridiplantae > Streptophyta > Magnoliopsida > Proteales > Proteaceae > Macadamia > Macadamia integrifolia. The sequence continues at coordinate 13,188 of NW_024868719.1, read as the reverse complement.
ACAAAACCTCTAAGTGGACTTAGCCTTTTAAGCACGAAGTTCACCTTCCATGATAGCTTAGTGGTTCTCAATTCAACTTCTGTAGTGACAGAGTGAAATCCCTTCTTCAAGAGAAGATGAAGTATGAATTTCTCCTTTTGGTTTATTTTTTATTTTTATTTTTATTTTTTTTTGTATTTCTTAAAGAGGGGATGTGTGTTCTTGTTGTACGAGAGTCACTTCTCCTTAATCCCCTAATAAAGAGATTAATCTTTATCTTAAGGAGGAATGGGCAGGTACCATAACTATTCCAATTCTCTAGTGACTAGGCTTACGTAACCATTTAAAAGTGGGCAAGGATCAAATCCTTACAATTTTGCACAAAAGAGTTTAAATTTAAAATTTAAACTTTCATGTTCAAACCTAGTCAACATGTTGGGCCCACCTACCTTGATGGACACGTTATCACCAACAGAATGGTGGGTGATAAAGATCCCTAACACGCTTTCTTGTGTTGGGGTATGATGTCATCTATTGTATTGCTTGCGTAAGTGGGATGATTCCGAAGGGCCATTAAGAGGCTAAGGATATATGTGTATTTTGGTAGGATTTTGCTATAAATTTGTTGTGAATGGTTCTTTAAATCTAAGAGAGGTGAAAGAACAAGCAGCTGTGACTCTATTCTCCATTGATAGTGCAGCATGTCTCATCTCACCGTGGACATAAGAAATATTTCTAAACACATAAATAATTGTGTGCATTGTGTGATTGTGTATTTTTAATTCCCATTTGTTTTTCCAGGATCGTTTTAGGTTGTCATTTTCTACATCTTGGTCTAACAAAAATCCGACTTCATTTTCAAACCAGCTTTGTTAAAAGTTGTTGCTTATTGGTTGTCTTTGTTGGAAACCTTGGCCACATGTCAATGATGAGTTGGTCAGAGGTGATGTCGTGGTTGTGTATGATCACTAAATTATCTTGATAGTGCTCAGAGATGTGTCACGCATTGCATATATGAAGGGCCCTTCATTAAAATGGAAGAAATCATTGTTTTATACAATGGCAACATGTTTAAGGGTATTTTTAGAAATCTAAATAAAATATTTAAAAAACTACATTTGCGTATAAAGATATAATTTGTAGATCCTTGAGCTCTGAGTCTATCACAATTGGAATCATGTCGATCGGATATCGGAGTAAAAAAATACAACATGTTCTTCAGGCTAATGTGTAGGCTGAAAAAGGTAATGTTTTACACATTAGTGGGGTTCAATCCCATTTTTGAGATTTATGCATCACATCTAGGTTATAACAACATAAAAAATGTAGTTCTTTAAGTCTTCTATCTGTAGAAAAAAGAATCGGGTCAATCAGAATTTGGATGAGAGATATATGATCATTTTCGTAAGATCGCTATGAAACAGAGCCAACCCAGATTTTCACGACGGGTTCAGTTCTCATGATTTTGAGTTGAATTTTGTTATATTTTGAAGAAGAATTAGAGGAATGATATTTCTGTAAAAGTTGTATATATTTGAGTCTACTTCAGAATCAATAAAAATCAGTTCATTTAGAGTTATATATAAAACGTTATGACTCCCGCACTGAGATAAAGTCAATTTTCTAGAGTAGATTTCGGTCTAAATCGAGTGGTTAAACCTACACGATTTTGGGACTTTTGTTGGACTTTCTTAAGTGGATTTTGGGGATTTCTTTCATAAATTCTTAAAGAGAAAAAAGAAGAAAAATCCTGGAGGGGAAAAGAGAAGAAGAAGCCAAGTGTTTGTATGCTCTCATGCCCAAGTCTTGAGAAAAAGTTTAAAGAATTTTTGTGTATTGAATGCTTTAGTGCCATTACCACCAAGCTTGAGCAGCCATTGAAGGCAACATTGAAAGTTGGTGATGGGTTTTGGAGTCCACTAAAGATAAAGAAGCTTCTTATGTGTGACAGAAGAAGAAGAAGGAAAAGGCAAAGAAGAGGCCACAATCTTCAACTCTTGAAGGTTCAAGATTCTCCATCAAGTTCATTAAAGACAAAGAAGCTCCTTGTGTGTGATAGAAAAAGAAGAAGGAGAAGACAAAGAAGATGATGAAGGTTCAAGATTAACCATCAAGGAGGCAAAGCTGAAGATTCCAGTGTATCTAGGAATCTCAAAGAAGCTCTCCACCCTTCGCTAGTTAAGGCAGGTAATCTCTACTCACTAAGTCCTATTGTGTATGACCTAGGGTTAATATAGCATGTTAATAAAAGTTTTTGTTAAATTCAAGCAACATTGACATGTCCAAGGGGTTGAATAAGAGTTAGAGACCTATAAGACCAGCCCAATAAACCAAGAATGAGCTTAATGACTATATCGGTTAGATGAATACCCTCTCAGCTAAATAAGAAGGAATTCAATTGTAGATGCTTTTGAATACAGGAAATTCAAATGGAATTTAGGAAGGATATTTTAGAAATAATTATGCCGATAAATTGATCTATATATGATTTGTTAATTAGGAACCTGAAGTATACCCGGTGAAGATATGAGATCGAGAAACTAGTGAAGAACACCAAATTTGGGAAAGTCAGGTGAGGGGTTTGTTGTGATTGATTGTGTTTTATACTCATGCATTAAATTTTCTATTGTAAAGTACATCTATTTTATATAAAATATCATGGAATTTGGCATGATGCATGTTTTATCGATATGGAAGTGATCGTGGATTTGTGGATGCTTAGTTCAGTAGTTGGTGGTGTTAGATGTAATATTGACGATCTATGGCACTGTGTGGCTGAGGTTTTGTCCGGTACCATGGGCTCGAAAGTCAGTTTTGTAGCTAGGACCACAGATGTATGTATGTGGAGGTGGTTGTAATATTGATGGTCTGTGGCATAGTGTGGCCGAGAATCTATCCAGTACCGTGGGCTCAGAGGTCAGTCTTACAGCTATGGCCACAGTTGTATGTTTGGATGCATATAGATGCAAATGGTTAGGCGCACATCCAGTGCCCTTGGCAATAGGGGGTCAGGTATCAGTCAACCCCACTCAGCGTGTAGGACTACTACGCCCGGATATGATGTATTGTATCCTGAGAGGGCATAGCATGGTACAGCATACTGTACTCATGGTTATCAGATACATAAGGGACCAAGGATTTGACCGAAACCATGATGTTAGGGGTTACTATTTAGGTGTTAGCCAAGGGACCGAGGCTCTGACCAGGACTAGATGGCTCCTGCCTGCAACGAGCTTGTATTCCTAAGGCCCAATGTACAAGGTAGAGAATGCCACCTATGTTGCTTATAGCACTTATACACATAGGATGAGAATTAGTAATTAAAACAAAATTAGATTAATAACTGAATTATGTGGATGCTGCATCACGAGCTTGTGATATGGACTTGAAATGCTATGAGGTTGAGATATATTATCTGTGATTCTCGTATGTGTGCTTATGTGCCCCACCCCTCATTGAGCATACCCATGCTCACCCCCCACTCTTGACCATTTCTAGATATTGAAGCTGGAGCAGAGGTGACTGGGTGATTTATTCAGATAAGAATTCTAATGTACACAGTGTATTAATGTAAATAATTGTAAGATGTAAGTTATATGTAATGCAACTTGTGGATCAATTATATGGACCTGTAAGTATATATTTATCATGGTAGATGATCACCATGCGTAATTGTGATTTCCTGATATCTTATTTCTATACTCTGGTTTTAGAAGTTGTGTTGGGTAGGTTTGGTTACTACTTACATTCGGGATCCTTGGTGTTGTCAGGCTGACTGGATTGGAAACTCTAGTGCCACATATTTGTGCCATAAAGAGGGTAGGGTGTGACAATAGTTGTGTATGTAGATGACATAATCTTTGGGGGCCATTATGACAAACTATGTGTCAACAATTTCAGAAAAGATGAGGACAGAGTTTGAGATGTCAATGCTTGGTGAATTATCCTATTTTCTTGGGTTGCAAGTAAGTCAACAAGAGGATGGCATCTTTATATCTCAAATAAAGTATGTCAAAGAAATGTTGAAAAAGTTTGGAATGGAGTATGCAAACATGTGAGAACACCTATGGCAATTGGTTGCAAGTTGAGTTCAAATGGTGAGTCACCAATAGTGGATCAGACCTTGTATAGGTTAATGATTGGGAGCTTACTATACCTGACAGCATCAAGGTCTGACATTCTTCAGTCAGTTTACTTAGTGTCAAGATTTCAAACTAGTCTTAAGGAAGCTCACTTATTAGTAGTAAAGAGGATATTAACGATAGAGTATGGGTTGTGGTACCCAAAGACTGACAATTTTACTCTCACAACATTCTCGGATGCAGATTGGGATGGTAGCATTAATAACAGAAAAAAGCACCAGTGGTGGTGCATTCTTTTTGGAGAAAAGTTTAGTTGCTTGGCACAGCAAAAAGCAAGAGTCGGTTTCATTATCTACAATAGAGCCAAAGTACATAGCAGCAGTAGCCAGTTGTACTCATGTCATTTGGATGAAGAGGTAAATGTCTGATTTTACCATTCACAGTGATGAACCAGTGGCAATAATGATTGAGAACAGAAGCACAATCAACATCTCCAAGAATCCAGTGCAACATTCAAGAACCAAACAAATTGATATAAGATATCATTTTTTGAAGGATAAAGTGATGGAAGGAGAAGTGAGACTAGAGTTTGTGCCTATTGCAAATCAAATTGCAGACATCTTCATTAAAGTTCTTTCAAAAGATAGTCTTGAGAGATTTTGAGAAAAGCTTGGAGTTAGGACTCTGAGGATTCAGTAATTGCATTGAAGTAGGGGGAGCTGTGGCACCCTTTGTCTTTGTTGTCAAAGGGGGAGAGATATTCTCATCACTACATGGGGATATTGGTGCATGTTGGGCAGAATGAGTTCGGAGATTCTATATTTAGGGGAGTATGCCCTCATTATGTTCTATCAGACAAGTGATGAGAAGGTGTAGAAGGTTGCTAACAACTCCAAAGGGGGAGATTACTGTATATTGGTTGTCTTGTTGGTAACCTTGGCCATGTGTTAATGATGAGGTGATCAGAGGTGATGTCGTGGTTGTGTATAATCACTAAGTTATCTTGATAGTGCTTAGAGATATGTCACACATTGCATGTGTGAAAGTGAAAGTAGTGTGTGAAGGACCCTTCATTAAAAGGGAAGAAATCATTATTTTATACAATGGCAACACGTTTGAGGGTGTTTTTAGAAATCTAGATGAAAGATTTAAAAAAGACATGTGTATATAAGTTGTAGATCCTTGAGCTCTGAGTCTATCACAATTGGAATCACGTCGATCGGATATCAGGGTAAAAAGATACGGCATGTTCTTCAAGCTAACGTATAAGTTGAAAAAGGTAATGTTTTACACATTAGTTGGGTTTAATCCCATTTTTGTGATTTATGCATTACATCTGAGTTAAAGGTATAAACATAAAAAATGTAGTTCTTTGAGTCCTCTATCTGTAGGAAAATGAAATGGGTCAATCAACATTCAGACAAGAGAGATGTAATCATTTTCGTATGATCGGTATGAAATAGAGCTAACCCAAATTCTAATGACGGGTTCAGTTCTCATGATTTCGAGTTGAATTTTGAGATATTTTGAAGAAGAATTAAAGGAATGATATTTCTACAAAAGTTGTAGATATTTGAGTCTACTTTAGAATCAACAAGAATTAGTTCATTTGGAGTTATATATAAATTGTTAAGACTCCTGAACTGAGATAAGGTCAATCTGCCAGAGTAGATTCCGGTCTGAATCGGGTGGTTAAACCTACACGATTTTAGAGCTGTTGTTAGACCTTCCTAAGTGGATTTTGGAGATTTGTTTCATAACTTCTTGAAGAGAAAAAAGAAGAAAAACTCTAGAGGAGAAAAGAGAAGAAGAAGCCAAGTGTTTGTGTGCTCTCATGCCCAAATCTTGAGAAAAACCTTTCTTTGAAGATTTTTGTGTATTGAATGCTTTAGTGCCATCACCACCAAGATTGAGCAGCCATTAAAGACAACATTGAAGGTTAGTGAGGAGTTTTGGAGTTCATTAAAGACAAAGAAGCTTCTTGTGTGTGATAGAAGAAGAAGAAGAAGAGGGACCACCATCTTCAACTCCTGAAGGTTAAAGATTCTCCATCAAGTTCATTAAAGATAAAGAAGCTTCTTGTGTATGATAGAAGAAGAAGAAGGAGAAGACAAAGAAGGTGAACCATCTTCTTCTCTTGAAGGTTCAAGATTAGCCATCAAAGAGGTAAAGTTGAAGATTCCAGTGTATCTGGGAATCTCAAAGAAGCTCTCCACCCCTTGCTAGTCAAGGGAGATAATCTCTGCTCACCGAGTCCTATTGTGTATAACCTAGGTTGTTAAAGTTCCATAACATAAAGTATTGATTGCAAGAGAATGAATTTGTACTCATATTTATCATCATATACATTGTAAATGGGGGTTGAAACCGTAGCCTGAGTATTATCTCAGGTTGAAGTAGGTGTCATAGCACCTGGCCTGTTATAACAGTAATAAGCTAGTTGAGTATTGAGCAAAATACGAAACTCATAAAGGGTATTGCTTCGGGGAGTAAGCAGTGAGCCGAACCACATATATCTTGTGACATTTGCGTATGCTTATATATTAGAGTGCGTGGATTGTGAATGCGTACAAAATGGATATGTTTTTCTGGTAGACCTGGCCACTGAGTGGTGCAAGGTGGACAAACATATGATTGTGTGTGTTGAACAGAATACAGGGTAGCTTCAAACATTCATCTCTAGGAAAGATTTTATAGACATTGTTCACTCTCCTCTCAGTGTCAACTTGGAATTAACAAGTCATATTTTATTCATGGATACATGTATGTACAATCCTTGCCCTACAATCTTCCTATTTGTTGACATAAACACCCTTGTCTTGCACAGGTATGTACATGTAGGAGACCGGGGTCCCGACAACCCCCCTCATTGAACAAAATCATCGAAAAAAATTGATGAAGATAATTAGTGACTCTACATTTTATGATGGCAGCTATAAAAGTCATACAATGGCTACAAATTCAAACAAGAGGTTATGTTCTGGGCTTAGCATTCTTTTGACCTCAAGAACAGCCAATCTATATTCTTTTCTTTTCATCAACCTCTTTATTGAGTAACCCACAGGAGAAAATAAGACATAAATACTTAAATTAATGGATACACAAAAATTGAGGGGAACAACCAATAAGTGTTTCCTTTGATGATACTATGAAGTTGGAACCTTGCAAATGATCAAGGTCCCAACTTAGGAGAGTTGGATAGATAAAATTACATCAACAAAAATATAAGCACCTGACTAGATAGTGGAAAGGTAGTCTAATTTCTATTGTTATCAATTGCAAAAATAAAAATAAATTCATAATCAGACAATTATGATAAGAAATTGTATATGTTTAGAATAGATTCCCTAAAAGGTAGCATATTGATAGAGGGGCCACACTGTCATTCAGGATTCTCGTATTTATTAATTAAAAGGCTAGCTGTTTTATGGAATGACACTTTAGCTATTTCTAATGCCTTTGTATCTACTTGGATATTTTGAGATTAAACACTCACCATATTTCAAAATAAGAGAAGTAAGCATATTAATAGGAGACTCTATTGATTAGGATAATTGCATAAAGAATTGTTGACTCAGTCCGAAGGATTTTGCTTGGCCATGGGATCTTAGAACATGATGGATAGGTGATGGGAATTAGTTCCAACCCCTTAAGGTGATAAGGTCTATCAAAAAAGGTATCATGACCTTAATTCCAAGGCTTTATTCTTATTTGGCATCACGATGAATTAGATGAGAGGAACATTTTGGAGAGAGAATTGCTAGTTTTGTATTAAAGGTATTTTTTTAATTTTGATTAAGGATAATTTAGATTTTATTAATGGGAATTTCAAAAATTTGACTAAAGATAATTTTATAATTTTTAGCCTAGGATAATTTTTGGCGCTTTTGCAATGGGTAGTTCTTTAGTACTCAAATATTTTATTTCCCCGAGGCTAAGGCTGTCTTTAGTATATTTTCAATTCCAATTTTTTTCCTACTTATGCAAAATCATTTTGAAAGAAAACTTTAAGACTAAAACAATGGTCATTCTCATAAGGGTTGCTTGCCTATAACTAGAAAGGTTTCGAACATCTCTCAATGAAACTCTGGGACACAATTTGCACTTCTTTCGCTAATGAGTTTAAATGTTATTGAGAATTATAATAATTATTTTATTATTTATTATTATTATTATTATTATTATTATTATTATTATTATTATTATTATTATTATTATTTGGTAAAAGAGAATCATACTAGTGCACTTTACACTTGCATATCCTACGTTTTAGAGGTTTTAGCTTTATGCACTATTTTGTATATTTTCATAATCGAGCTTGAGTTGCAATATCTTCAAAAAAGTCATGCTTTTGTAGGTGATTATGTATCTCCGTTGTTGTAAGGGTTGTGACTAGTGAAAACTACTAGGGTTTGAATGAGAGTCGATATTTGGATTAATTGTGAGCCTCATCAGAGAAAAAAAAAAACAGAGAGAGAGAAGTCTTAACCATTGCCATTTGGAAAGTTTGATAAGTATCATTTGGTAGCGGAGGTAGACTAGGTAACTGGACCACTTTAAATTTCTATTGTATCTATTCTTTATCTCTTTTCCCTTCTCTGTAACTTGAACATGTAATTCCTTCCAACAATTTCATTCATCGGTTGGCTTCGATGCAAATTTTTAATTTTTCATATATTTTTTAATCATGTATTTAATTCACTCTTCTCTTCTTTAATGCTTTCATTATCACTTGTCATTTCATATGGACGCATAGGAACATGGTCACTCTTGGGTCTCAAAATCCAAACCCTCTCACCATTTTGGATCATGTGAATTTTTCACTATCCTTTAGCATAAGTTATAAATCGTGCACCTCTGAAATGAATCCTATTGAACCAAAACTTGCTTCTTGTTGGTTTTAAAACAAGTATTTAAAACAAATAAAGATTCAAAATAATTTCAAAACTAGTTTTAATTAAAGGGAAGTTTCATAACTCTTTAAGTCTCTTTTATATGGCTTCTTAGTATCTTCAGTTGCTACAAGATATTATATAGCTTTCTCTTTTAAAGCCCCTAAAGATTGTTATATTTATTTAGTTTTAATAGATCTTTAATTTCTTCTCTTTAAGTTTCATTTATTCCTTAGCTTACTCATTTGTCTTATAAATAGAGGGGAGATTTAGCATTTGAGAGACAATGAACAAGTCACTTGAGGAATTCAAGTGTGTATTGTCAAGCTTTCTCTTTTCTTGAGTTTTGTTGGATTTATATGTCCATTTTGTGAGTATTTTGTTTTTAGTCTGAGCATAGCCCTATAGCATTCGAAGGGGTCCAGTAGTCGAGTGCACGATTACTGGGGGAGCCATTGGGTTGTTTTATCTTGGAGGCTGATTTGCATAATTCCCGATTGCACCATTGGGGGCATCTATGGTCTTAAGGATTGTGTCAAGTGACACGACTCAACCCACCAATTTTCTAACAATTTCTATTACATGTCTATGATAATTCCATGCAGGTGATAGATTGAAAGTTCTTCTACACAAATGTGACACTTAGGTTTGCTCTCTTAATATTCTGACACATAATTTTCCTATAGTTCTAGATCTAAGATTCCTTATTTTACTAACAATGTGCTTATTATAATAGTTGTCTCTAGCAAATCTCAGAATATATCAGGATGCACTACTGCCTTGTTTTAAAAAAACAAAATACTTATTACTCCTTGCTAACTATGTGATGACAGGAGAAGATATTGAAGTGGCATTAAGGGGAGTTCTCTACGGGATAAAAGAAGCGTAGATGTGCATAAGATCAGGAGTGATGTCACTGAACTTGAACCCCCTGAGGACTTCCAAGAACTTTTTAAATTGCCCTTGAATCACCATTCCTCCTCGTCTTCAAATGAGGAATTTTTTGTTCATATCAGAATTTTGTGTGAAACATGATGACAATACCTTTTTTTTATTTTTTATTTTTTATCAAACTTATAGTCTCTAAGACCATCGCTGGAAATTAAAATCCTGATCAAGGATATTGACTTTCTGTCCCAAATTTCGAACTCTATGTAACTCTTTTCTTTATTTCTAATAGAAGGGAAGAAAAAAAATAAATAAATAAAAAAATTCACCCTCCTCTGGATTGCCACCGGTCTTGCACCATTTTACTCATTTTTCAACCAATTACTGTAGACTCTTTGGAGCAGTACAAAACATCATCCAAGGAGTGAATAATACTTCCAAAGCTATAAAAATGGAACCGGCATGTTGTTCTAAGACTTCCCTTCATCATTGTCCATACCTCTAAGGCAGAAAAAAAAAATGAGGTGTTTATGATAACCCTTATAAATCTATGATATGATATAATCCAGAATGGGGATATACCAAATGAAACCCTAATTGTGCATAATCAAGTACTTAAAACTTGGGATTTAGAATTTGATCGGAGACAGCCAACTTTGACTGATTTTGGCCATTGGTGATAATATTTATCTGAGGTCAATTTTGTAGGGTTTCTTATATTCTATATATCAATGGATCAGGCTCCCCAATCCTGGCTCACTCTGTTGAGTTGCTCGATCTATCACTGATACTTGAAACCATGCATTAAACCCTATCAAGTCCTAACATTACCCTCATGCACCATCATTAACAATAAGGATGGTAAAGATGCAGATTAACCAAGTTTTGAGTTATCAGTATTCGATCGTCTGTATTGAGCGATCCATATCAGCACTTCTAGTCATCGATCCCAATGCTTGGCCAATCTCATATCAGTGCAACTTAGGGGTGCAAGTGTGGCCATATCTACCCAAGCCCAACTAGGGCCTGGTTTGAGATACCCTGGCCCTGAGTGTGGGTCAAGGCTGCAAATTTCTGGCCTTGAGTTGAGACCGGGTTGAGTTAGGATTGAGGCCTTGGGATAAGCCCTGCCCAACCTTTTTTTTTTTTTTTTTTTGAGTGAGCAATTTTCTTGATTTGGAACCTTAGTGAGATTGAGGTTTTCAATTAACACGTACCATGTCTCAGATAGCACTTGCTATCTTCCGTCTAGAATTGAATATAGATTCATCATTATCTATAATCACCTCTCACGTGGATTTAGATCTACAATCAAGAGACCATCAAGGCATCAACTCGAATCTTCTCTATGAATTCATCACTGTTTAGATTGATAGGTTCCAAGTGGCATTTACGACCTCTATCTTCTAGGTACCTCATTGTTTTCATGTACTTGCCATGGGAGCATCTAATAATCTTGTCTTCGAGGTCAGTCCCTACTTCCAAACAAAGTCAAATTGGCGTTTTGTTAATGATCGCTTAGGACTCCCTTCTATTCCTAAATGTAATGCTTGACTATATAATCTTTTTGAGTAATTTACATCCCCTCCCCTGTACTTTGCTCTTACTACATCCCCCTCTCCTATGTTTTCAGAAATTACATCCACTTCCCCTCATCAGATGACGATGTTAGTATGGTGTTAGTTTTGAATTGTAAAAGACGATTTTATCCTTTTGTAATTCAACAATAAATCAAATACCTATTCTACCCCTATGTTTCTTCTCAAACCATTTCCCCCAAAATGAAAAGAGATTAGGGCAGTGAAAGCCTAATGTTTATGAATTAGGTATTCATCATCTCCGAGGAAGGTGAGTCAGTGACCAGGCGACGGCGACGGTGACAGTGATGATGAGGTGCTTTGCTACTATTTTTACAATTTTTTTGATTTTTTGAAATCCACGACTCATATTGGACTAGCCTATAGGCAACACAAACTGGGTGAATTCATGTCCTCACTATCAAGTTGTAAGAGTTGTGTGTCGAGTGAGCCCCTCTTCGATGGAAAATCAAGTAGTTGTTCATGGTTTTAGTTTTTCAGTAATGACGAAAGCTTTCAAGTTATTGAGATATAATTATATAAAGATGCTTGTGTTTTTCTTTATATGCAAAGCTGGTGCTGAGATATCGTATTCAAATTGTTGTTTCTAGAGTAAGGCTGCATTTGTTAACGTTTGTGTTCCAGAAATGACGTTTCGTGTCAAAAACGGAAATTTCAGTTTCTGTGTCAAAATGTCCTTTTTTTTTTTTTTGGGAACAAAATTGGAAAGACGAAACTACCTTTTGTTGTTCCGTCAATTCTCCTTCTACATTTTTGCATTTTATTTTTTTATTTTATTTTATTTTATTTTTTTGCACCAAACACTTTATTCTGTTTTTTCGTTTCCATAGAACGAAAAAACTCCAGGAACATTTTTCTGGAACATTACCAAACGCAACCTAACAGTACTAGAATGCAATGCACTTGCAATCATTATCTCTGTAGATAACCTGATTTATGTGCAATAATATGTCTTACCTAGTTAGAGGGAAACACCTGAATTCAACCTAGGAAGATGGTAACATAAACTGGTACAGAATGGTATGCCTACAATTTGTTGCTTTATGACATTAGGAGATCCCTTAGCGTAATTACTCACACACAAACTTCACCACCAAACCTGTCTTTGGTCCACTCCAGAAACCCTTCCGGCATCACAGCTTCAAGATCGAAATCCATGGTGGATAGCGGAGTATCAGGACAGTTAGCGTCCCACTCGAACTCAACCTCTAGAGTCATACTCATACTCAACAACCTCTCCGACATTGTAGGCATTTTTAGTGAGCACAAACTCTAGAGACTACTTGCAGTCCAATACTATCTCATGAGACAGCAGAGTTGGAATAGGATCCCACATGTGATCATAGAGTTTGTCTATAACTCAATAATTGTAATCTCTATATAAGAGCACCATTGTACACTCATTAATGTTAATGCCAATAGACTATTTCAACATGGTATCACGAGCCGCATAAAGCTCCACCGAGCACCTTCCTCATCCCCACGTTTTCCTCCCTTTCTCTTATTACACCCCACTACCTCTCCAATAACCCACGCCTCCCCATCTTCCTCTCTTGCAAAAAAAAAACAGCAACCCAAACAAAACCACCCACGTCCCTTTTCTCTCTTCTAGTCTCCAAAAAATAAAAAAATAAAAAATAAATCCTAAAGAGACCAACGTCCCTTTCACCATTCCCACTTCCCTTTTCTTTCCCAACAACCCATATTCTCTCCCTCTTCCCTTTCAAAAAAAAAAAAAAAAATCCCAAC
>NW_024868718.1:26373-68597 GCF_013358625.1 Macadamia integrifolia | reverse complement strand
AAAGTTTTTTTTTTTTTTGGCCTTTTGTTAAAAGAAGATGAGCTCAAAGCAGCTGTACATTTCTTTGACAAAAGGTTAAGACAAAATTCAGAGACTTTTCTGTGTCATGAGTGTCATGACATGCTTTCCAGTTGCGTGTGGGGTGGAGCCGTTAGACGAGAAGTCACGTTCAACAAAGCGATGTTCTGAGGCATTTCTTGGATCATTCATCAGTGGGCCTTTTTCTATTATAATAATAATTGAACCTTTCATACTGTTTATCATTAAAACCCTACAAGCCTTTTAATGTCAAGGACACTATAAAAAAAATAATAAATAAAAATAAATAAATAAATAACATGGATATGAATCCTCAGATTAAAGAGTGATCTTATGGCTTCGAGGATCCGGGCAAGTGTTCCAAGATTATTTTAGCCTTAGGATCATTCTCTACTCCTTGAATTCTATCTAGGGGAATCCTATCCAATTTACATCAGGGCTTTCGTTTTTTGAATTAAAATAAGCATATGGAGTAATTTAGAGGAAACATTTATTTTTCTGGAGATAATGCCACTTGTGGTCTTGGAGCGTAACCACCTATTCTCAGATGTATATAATATATAATGCCTAACCTTTTTTAGGTTTAGGTCTATACCAATGATTTGATTCTTGTTAGGTATTAAATGGCTCACATGGTGAGGAATAATTATTCTAATATTAACATTGATTGGACATTTCACCAATCCTTTTGGAAATGAGCGTTTGTTACAATCAGGTTAATATTTCGTGAATTATTCACCGAAGTGGATTGTGGGAACATGGGGTGGTATTTGTTTTGCACTTATGGAAAGTATATATCTCTTTTATCATTCTTGATTTTTTTTTTCCCCTAAAGGTCAGTAAAGTATATTATATAAAAATAAAAAAAATAGCAGATTACAAAAGAGCCTTTAGATCTTTGTTCCATCTTCGGCATTGACTGTCAACAGAATAAAAAACCAAAACTATAAAAACAAAACAAATTACATAAAATGAAATCTTAGACTATACTGAGAATCCCAGTCTAGATCAAAAGTGAGTCTCTCTTAACTTGAAGTCGTCTAAAAAATAAAATAAAATTTTTCTTGTTAGTGTTGGAGACATTTTTAATTTGAGGAGGCTTTGTCGTCCGACTCCTCATTAATGATGTTAAGATCGGTTGACCAAGTCTCAGAATTTGAAAATAAAATAAAGACATAATGGAATCACTTTGTTTTAATAATATAAATAATATTGTTAAATCCGAGCCAAAGTAAAAGATTTTAGAAAATTCACATTTTTTTGAACCATTTTGGATGAAAGGAATTATATTCAAATAGTTCGGGCAATATAAAAACCAAAATACTTCTTTTTTCACTTCTCAAGATTGTTTTTTTATTTTTTTATTTTTTTATTTTTTTAGTTTTTTATTTTTTTATTTTTTTGGTGAAAACACTTTCAAGAGTTAGTCACCTAATTAGCTTAGCTTTAAGGTTGAAAAAAAAAAAAATCCCAAAAAATAAAATACTTTAAGTTTTTTGTTTGTGAGGGACAATTTTGCAGCCTTCTAAATGAAAGTGAACAGTTCTATCATGAATTATTTAAATAATGGGAGATGGTCATTTAATTCCGACATACCCCGATCTATGCAGTTGTGGGATCAATATATATAGGCGAACTAATTTAGCAAAACAAAAACAAACAAAAAAAAAACAAAACACTACCAATACATTTGGTTGATGCTTTTCTTAATGATGAGCCACATGATACAAATCAGATTGGACATTTTACTAAACCTTTGACAAAAAGGCGTTTGTCCCACCCATGTTAATAATTTTTTTGCTGAAGTGGAATGTGGGAGCATGGGGTAGTGTTGGCTTTGGACTTATGGAAAGTATATATCTTTTTTGTCTCTCCTAACTGTGTTCGTTCAAAAAATAAAATAAAATAAAATTTTCTTGTCTGTGTTGGAGATATTTTTATCTATGAGGGGGCTTTGATTTCCGACTCTTCATTAATGATGTTAGGATCGGTCGACTCATTCTCAGAACTTGAAAATAAAATAAGACATAATTAAATGATGGAATCACTTTGTATGAATAAAACAAATTATTTTGTTAAATTCAAGGAAGAGTAAAAGATTTTATAAAATTCACACTTTTTCGAAGCATTTTGTATGAACTGAATTATATTCGAATAGTTTGGGCAATATAAGAACTTAAGAATTCCTTTTTTCATTTTTCAAGCGGTTTTTTTTTTTTTTTGGGGAAAAACACTTTTCAAGAATTAGTCACCTAAATTACCTTGGTTTTAAAGTTGAAAAATAAAAATAACCGCAAAGGATAAAATACTTTAGGTTATTTGTTTGTGAGGGACAATTTTACAGCCCTCTAAATGAAAATGAACAATTCTATCATGAATTATTTAAACAATATGAGAGGGTGATCCGTTTGTTGCATGATGGTGATATTTACCAATGGGAGGGCAACATAGGAAAGGTATTACCAACCTTTTCCTTCAAAGAATGTGAGAAACCAACTTCAACATTGGCCCTATGCTTGGTGCATTTTGCTAGTTTATCGTATTTAAACAGCATGTTCAATCCTTTCTCATTTGTAATTTAGTGGACCAAGGCTTCCCACATCGATGGTAAAGGGAGGGTTTGGTATGACCTCCATAAGGAATCCCCTGTAGTATAGGGAGGCAGACAAGGACGGAAAATAATCATCTGTTTTTCTCATCCCTGTTTTTCCTTGTTTTGCTATCTGCAGAACTCGACACGTGGATAACTTTTAGACCAACGCACCGGATGTAATAATCCTCACCCAATCTTGACCGTTGGTCTCCTTATTGTCCACGTGTCGCGTTCTGCAGTAGCAAAACAAGAAAAAACATGGATGGGAAAAACAGAGGATTTTGATCCGACAAGGACAGCCCTGGTGGCTGTGATTTTCCTTTAATGAGTGGTGAAGGAAAACAAAAGCAAAGTAGAAAACAGTTGGAAATGTCGGATATATAAGCCAAAGATATTTCAAAGGGAATGTGGTCTCTACCATAGAGTGTGCCCCTACATTCCCCTACATTTAGACACACGAGGGTGCAAAATGACCATTGTGTGTCCCTCTTGTTCAATGCATTTATTTGCTCTCTCATTAGTGGGGGTACTGACCCAGGGGCCATGCCCCCATTTTCTCCATTTCAAATTTCAATTATTACTCACTTCCTCAGCTGCTTGGAAATATTTGGAATGGAGATCGTCGTTACACATTTTCTTCCCAACCTCTCTCACTCTCTCTTTCTCTTTTGCTGGATGTGTGCAAAAAAAATGTATAATCTTTTAAGGCATTAAATGTCTCCTCTTATATGGGTTACCGTTTAAGGCTATAAATGGATACCCTTATACGGGTCTTAGACTCTATTCTTTCGTGGAGATAAGTTTTTATCTTTTCTTCTTTACCAAAAAAAAAGAATTTATTATCACTCCCCTGCATTGGCCTATATTTAATAAAACTCCCTACATTTTACTTTTTTATTGATATTCATCTGTTTTTTTATTTTTACATCTCTTTCTCTCCTGCTCTTTTTAAATATTCAGATTACCCTCATTTTTTAATTGTAACCAATTACAATTTTTTCAAATTGATTAATTTAAAACATAGTTTGAACCAAACCAATTACAAGTTTTGTCCAATCCAATTATCAAGGATGTTGACTAGCTAATGTGTTCTTGAAGATATTATTATTTTTGTCTCATCCAATCATCAAGAATGTTGTTTATTTATTTATTATTATTATTTTTTTAATCTCATCCATCATTAAAAATTTAGCAATCTATTTTTTTTTTATCGGTGTTAGGTTGGTATCAGTCTCAACCAATCTAAGGATTAAAAAAAAAATTAAAAAAACATGTACTGCCCGATTGGAACATATGATACCGATATAGATATAGATCAGATACAAAATTATTATTTTTTGAATTTATAATATCCTTGATGATTGGATGAGACACAACTTGTTAGTGGTTTGATTCAAACCATGTTTTGAAGCAATCAATTTGAAAAAAAATGAAATAAGTTAGAAGTGAAAAAGAAAAGTAATCTAGGTATTTAAAAAGATAAGGACAAAAAGAGATATAAAAATAAAAAAAATAAGAGAGTATCAATAAAAAAGTAAAAGATAAGAGAATTTTAGGAAATATGAGCCAAATATAAAGGAGTTAGGAAATATGGGCCAAATATAGGGGAGTGATAGTAAATTGCCCACCACCCCAAAAAAAAAAGAAAATTGACACCCAAATTTTCAATGCTTTGAAATTTCATGAAAATTAACTTCATCTTCTCTTTTCATGACTTTTAAGTCTTCATGATATTAAAATTTTATGAACATAAAGGTCCATTTTCTCTACTCATGACCAGTGTTATCAATTCGGCCGAATAATTCGCGAATTATTCGGCCGAATCGAATTTTTCTGAATTTTATCAAAAATTATGACCGAATCCGAATTAAAAATAAAATTCGGTAAAATTCACGATTTTTTCAAAAGTGAATATAAAACGCTAATAATTTGGATCGAATCCGAATTAAACCGAATTATTCGGTTCACTTAAACAGTATTTAAAAAAAAAACAAAAACAAAAACAATAAAAAAAAAACCCAATAAGCTTTTTTGACCGCTTTTTTGACCGAATTCTTAAATTAATCAATCGAATTATTCCAAATAATTCTCCGTCTAAATAATTTCTGAATCCGAATTTGCTAATTATGCTCATGACTACCAAGTCTGGGTACAATGAACTTTGTTAAAAAAAGGTCAGGCCATAAAGAAAACATGTGAAACATGAAAAGCCATGTGAATGAAAGAAAAAAAAAAGTGGAAAACAGTTGGAAGTGTCGGATATATAAGCCATAGATATTTCAAAGGGAATGTGGTCCCTAACCAGAGACTGTGCCCCTACATTTAGACTTAGACACATGGCAGTTCAAAATGATCACTGCGTCCCTTCTGCTCAACGCATGTGCTCGCTCTCTCATTAGTGGAAGCATCGACCCAGGGCCCACGCCCCACGCCCCATTTTCTCCATTTCAAATTTTAATCATTAATCACTTCCTCAACTGTTTGGAAATATTTGGAATGCTGACCACCGTTACACATTTTCTTCCCAACCTCTCTCACTCTCTCTCTTGCCCAGATGTGTGCAAAAACAAATATATAATCTTTTCTAAGGCATTAAATGTTTCCTCTTACATGGGTTACCATTTAAGTATAAAAATGTATACCGTTATATGGGCCTTAGATGCTATTCTTTCCCTTACCAAAAAAAAATGCTATTCCTTCATGGAGATAAGTTTTTATCTTTTCTTCTTTTGTCAAAAAAAAAAAATTGACACCCAAGTCTTCGCCGCATTGAAATTTCATGAAAGTTAGCTTCATCTTCTCTTTTCATGACTTGTAAATGTTCATCATATTGAAATTTTACGAACATAAGCCCCATTTTCTCTTCTTATGATTCTTAAGTCTTGATTAAGGATGTGAATTTGTAATCGAAATTTTTTATTGAAATCGAACCTATCCGTATACATCGAAACTACAAAACCTTTTAGTAAATGGTGAGGTAATGGTTTCAAGTTTCAGGCCGATTAGCTAAACGGGTTGGGCCAGTTTTAATCGTGAAACCCATTGATTTCAAACCGAATTGAAACCGTTTAAACCGATCTGATTAATCCGTATAACAATTAAATAAAGCAGGGGCAGTAATCCGTATAAAATTAAATTAAGTGCCCATCCAGCTTTGGTATGATTTATTG
This sequence comes from Macadamia integrifolia, assembly GCF_013358625.1. Lineage (NCBI taxonomy): Eukaryota > Viridiplantae > Streptophyta > Magnoliopsida > Proteales > Proteaceae > Macadamia > Macadamia integrifolia. The sequence goes on along the minus strand of NW_024868718.1, from coordinate 62,795 downwards.
CAATTCAGTTCAACTTTAGGCTTTAGATCATGAATTTGTAATCCATATATGTTACTATGTTATTATGTTCTCAGAAATGGGGTGTTTTGGCCGGAACCACCTGTCATTTTAATATTTTATGTTATAGAAGGCTGGATTCGGATGTTATATGATATTAATTTTATATGTTTGAGAATGACCATGTAAAGAAATAACACTAGATTATCAAACTAAAACAGACCATCGTCAATATAGAATCTCTTATTTGTGGTTGCTATATATTTTTGGATAAGCTTATGATCTTCAATTTTAGAGATGGTTGCAAGTTATAACAAATCGATTGTGAACCATTTTACAAACTGTATGGAATAAATCAAATCGAAATCAAAATCAAAACTGTTTAAAACTGTGAAACTGACACCGTTTAGAAACGGTGAAAATCAAAACCGTTTATTAAATGGTCACAGTTTCAGAAAGTGAAACCGTTTAATAAATAGTACGATTATAATTTTAGTCAAATAAATATAAACCCAATCAATCCGCACCATTTAAATCAAAATCGATTGACACCCTTAGTTTTGGCACAATGAAGTGATGAACTGAGATAAAAAGGTCGGGCCATAAAGAAAAATGTGAAACGTGAAAGGCAATGTGAGTCCAATCATTCGGGCCCATTAAAATAATATCGTTGACTGGTTGGTGGTGTCAGTCTTCAGTCTTTACCATTTCACAAGAAGGGTTCCTCCTCTCTTTTGGTTCCTTGCAGAAGGTAAGTGTTTCTATCATTTTGTTTCTTTTTCTGCGAAACTTCTGTTTGAACTCCCTTATGATTTCTGCAGATAATCACAGAAGATTTCAGAGATTAATTTCCACCGGAGGAGCTTAATACATTGCTGCTTCCACTCCAGTGCATGAACACAAGCTTGGACCATGTATGCAGGTTCAATTCCACATTCTTTCATATCCAATCCTGTATATTTTGAATTTAGCGAGAGAGAGAGAGAGAGAGAGAGAGAGAGAGTTCAAACCCTAGAAGTTTTTATTTGGGATCCACAAAATGTTTTTCTGGAGAGTTGTGGCTAAGTCTCTTCCAACTCAAGCTTTCTTTCAAGAGAGATGAGTTCCTTCTCCATCCTCTTGTTATTTTTGTTGGAATGCAGTGGAGAATATCCAATACATATTCTTCTAATGCCCCTTCTTTTCACAACTCTGGGGAGGGATCATATGTAAAGGTTGGCCTTCCAATTGAAAGATTAGACCTAGAGGTAGTGTGGAAACGGATTAAGAAATTTTTTAAAGGGAAATCCTATCTAGACTCCATTGGTAAGATTGCGTTTAGAGCTATCTATCATTTACCATATCTGGTTGAAACGGAATCTAAGGAATTAGGCTAGATGCTCTAGAATTATCCACTGAATATGGGAATCGAACTCATTTTGAGGTTAATTAGGGTAAGTTATGAGCCTTCCAAGAACCCTGTGATATTGATACTCCCCCCAACAGATTCATGTTTTCCTCTTAGGGTTTTCCTTTTCACTTGTGGTTAACGGTGCCAGTAGGACTAAGTATATGGTATTTTTGTATTAATATTTGGGAAAGGTTAATATGCGAAGCACAAACATAAAAGATATTTGTGCAAATTTTTGAATTTTTCATTGCTGTTTTAATGATTATACCAATTTATATCTCATATTTCTCACATATCTGAATTTATAAAGAATGTTCCATGCTTCGTTTCAGGGTTTTTTGAGGCCATAATATATTTTTTTTAAAAACCAAACAAGAGTTGGCTAGGAAGAACATTGCAGAATTATGGATGTGGATGAAGCGTTGGCATCTTCCATTGAAGCAAAGCTTCATCCTAAGCCTCCATTCTCCTCTCGAGCTTGTATCTTCAGAGTTCCCCACATATTCTCTCGACAAAGAGACGGTGCTTTTGCACCTAATATAGTATCAATTGGCCCCTTTCACCATGGTCATGAAAATCTTAAGAACATGGAAAAATACAAGCTATGGTATTTGCATGGCCTCCTCTCTCGTACCCCAACTCCACAGACAAGTTTAAAGATATTCACTAAAGCCATTCGGCAGTTGGAGGAACGTGCACGTGAGTGTTATGCAGAACAATTGATCAACCTTGACACAGATGAATTCGTGGAGATGATGTTAGTTGATGGTTGTTTCATCATAGAACTTTTCCGCAAGAAGGCAAATAGCATAGGAGGAGGACAAAGAGATGATCCCATATCAAGTACACCTTGGATGGACACTTACTTGCGAGTTGATTTGATGTTGCTTGAGAACCAAATCCCATGGTTTGTTCTTGAATATCTATTCAACCTTACTGTGTCTCCACTACAAAGTAGCCCTTCCCTAGCTGAGCTTGCACTTGGTTTCTTTAATACTTTGATGCCAATGACAGTTCCTGCCAAAGCAAGCTCTAGGCTTGAAACGAAGCATTTACTTGACCTTCTGCGGAACAGCATAATTTCAGTTACTACAGATATTGAGGTGAGTCAGGTGACACTGGAGAATGGGCATAGGGAACTGATTCCTAAAGTGACAGACCTTGTAGAGGCTGGAGTCAAATTCAGGAAGGGCAACCCTAAAGAAATACTGAATATAAGATTTGAAGATGGGGTGATGGAAATACCACCATTGTTAATTCGAGGAAGCACAGAATGTCTATTTAGGAGTCTCATTGCTTATGAACAGTGTTCTTCGCTAATGCCTAGCCAGATCACATCTTATGTTATGCTTTTGAACGTCTCATTAACTCATCAAAAGATGTGCAATTACTAAGGGACCAAGGTATATTAGAGAAGTGTTTGGGAACTGCAGAAGATGGGTCTCTTTTCTTTAGCAGGGTTTTGAAAGGTGTTATTCTCCGCAAGTTTTATTATGGGGGAATTTGCCAGAAAGTGAATGCTTATTATAGAACTAGCTATAGTGGCTACTGTTTTTGGTAAATGAAGAGTGACCACTTTAACAACCCAAGTGGACAATATATAATTTGCTTCATTGGGGCTATTGTACTGTTTGCTTATATTTGATTTAATCAGTTCGTCAAACTAGCTCCCTCTTTCCATTTTTTTTTTTTTTCCTTATCTATGATTTGATTATATAGCAGTGAGGCTCAACCAAGCAAGTATTTGAAGCTATTGCCTGAACTTTCCTACTATCTGGGTTCGTAGTGAAAGAAATAAAATCTTGAATGATATTTTTTGAAAAATACCACAACCTAAGAGGCTATTTGTTAACAAAAAGAGAAGTGACTAATTCCATTTCTTTGATTATGACCTTAGGTAGTAGAAAAGTTCTTACAACCCAAGTAGCAGCAAAATTATTTTCATACCATGTATGGGAATTGGGACTTGGGAGAGAGTAAGTGTTTGAGATTTAAAATGTAACCGCAAGCGTACAGATCAGTGTAGCTACGGGTCGAACACAGGGAGAGCAGCCACTTTATTTTTTTATTTCTTTTAATAATGCGAAAGTGAACCGATTAATGATTGTGATCTAATTCTAATTACTGTCCTAAACATATGTATCTAAAATAACGTCCTAACCATTCGTCATCTAAGAATTTAAAGATGCAAGCCACGCAATTAAAATTAAATAAATAAATAACTGAAAATAAACAACCCATGCAATTAAAAAATAAATAAATAAATAATGCTGAAATAAAAATAAAGTAAAAGAAAGGGGATAAAGCTAGAGAGCGACTCACAAGTAGGTTTCTCTACTTAGCCCAAGGGATGCATCATAATATGAGCTTCTCTACTTGACCAGAGAGTCACTCTTACAAGGGTTACTTTACTTGACTTTAGGGAAAGGGAGACAATTAAAATAAAAACAATAAATTGATGGTCCTATGGCTAGGAGGGGCAAAGCCAACACATACACTAGCCATGAACCTTGGGGGAAAGGGATAGCAATAATGTAACGACTGAAAATAAAAATCCTAAATTAAGAAAGAAAGGGTAGTCAGAAGAGAGAATGAGAGGGGGGAAAGAAGACTACTGAAGGAGCCTACTTACTTGAATCAATGCTTGAACTTGAAAAACAATTGCTCCATGGCTCGTGATCTTGTCACCTAGATCTAAGCCTAGAACTATAACTTAAAAAATTACAACTCAATTGCATAAATCATAAACATAAAAAGGCTGAATAAGAATAAAAGAGTGCTTGCGTTAATTGACATAAAAAAAACTATTACAAAAGTGATTAAAGCAAAAATAGAGAAGAACTAGAACTAAAGAGAGAGCAAGAGAAAGAGAGAGCAACTAAAAAAAAACTAGAAGAAGAATGAATTGTCTTCCCTCCTCTTACATGAGTTATATTTATAGGGAATGGGGAGGTAGGGTAACAATTTTCTCTTTCCTAAAAGAGATAAACCCACAATTGATTGTGAGATCTTTTGAGTCCAAAAGTGCTAAGGTGGAGGAGAGAGAAGAGAGAAATAAATTTCCTATATTTTTTTTTGCTTATTTTCTTTCCTTTTTTTTTTCCTAATTTTTTTTTCTTCTTTTTCTCTCTCCTAGGGACGATTTTCTTCTTCTTTGTGTGATTTGGACAATATTTGGTGACAATGTGGAGGAGAGAGAAGATTTGGACAATCTTTGGTTCTCCCCTTTTTTTTCTCTTTCCTTTTTTTTTTTCTTCTCTTCTTTCTTCCACGATTTTCCTTTCCTTTTTTTATTTTTTTCTTCTTGCTTCCACGATTTTCCTTGCTTCTAATTTGATGTGGAAATCCCCTCCATGCCCTTAGTGCTTTAAGTGAGTGAAAAGCAGGAAATCTTCAACAAAATTCTCTAAAAAAAAACAACCATGAGATTCAAACTTGAGACCTTTTGGTGAGCAAGGGAATTTTGTACACCATAGCTCACCAACTACACTAGGTAGTTGTTGTTACCAAAAATGAATCTTCAATCACTTAAGGATGTGGTCCATCGATCCTTGTTGGCATTTGGAATATTCCTTGTACCTCTAGGACAACTGCAAATGGGCTGGTTCTGCATCTCAGTTCAGTTCTAATCCATTATTCTTTTTCTGACCCGAAAAGAATAATCATTTGTACGGGTGACCAAACGAATGTGTACTTTTAATTGAACACGTCCATCTTGCTCAGAATTTCGTCCTCTTCGCAACCATGAAAAGAAATATGACCTCTTTACGTGTAAAATTGAAGATATAGCGCCCGATAATCCTTAAGGCCTTGAAAATATAAAACCTGCAAAAAGAGAGTAAAACCCAAGGTAGCTCCATTCTAAATATGTAAAATGCATGTTTTACTACCCTAGATTTCACACATAAATGTGCTCATCAGAATTCCCCCACACTTAGACTTTGCTAGTCCTCGAGCAAAACAAAAAGAAAAAGAATAAAGATAAAAAAAACTAACTCACTTTCGTAGGAATCACGGTTGCACTTAGCATGTGCAACAAGCCTTTAAACCCCTAAGTCACCCCTAGTGGACGAGTTGTGTCTCGTGGGTGTTTGCAGTGAATATACACCCAAAATTCAGAATAAATAAATCCCAACTTTGGCTAAAGGTAAGGCTCATACCGATCCAGAGCAAAGATAATTTCTCTTACAAGGGACCCCCACACTTGAACTTTTATTACCCTTTATCAATTCCAGGCACTAGCATATTTCTTAATTTGGAACTCACCTCGTCTCTTCCAAAACATCTTTATCTTAAGGCAAAACCACTTGTGAAGAAATAGGGAACCAATGACTAAGGCGTTAGAGTGTTTTTGACCGAACATGTTACCAAGCAATAATGACATTTGCACATTTTTTTCTCCTTTTTTTTTCACTAATAAACTCTATTCTACTCCACTACTTTTGGCTTGAATGACATGGTGGAGCAAACACCAGACACCCAAGTTACTATGTAGCTTCGCTTTTTGCATATGCCCACAAAGGTAGTGATGCTAGAGTTACTTCAGAAGTTTCCTCCCAAGGAATTTCGATCAAGACGCCACGCTTCCTGAGGCGCAATGCCCTGTCTAGTTCCAAAGGAATCAACTCTTATTCTTCTTTATACCACATTTCTCATTTCATTTAAAATTGTGCATTTGTCAACCCATGCCAAATTAAAAAGAAGGTCTCAACTCCAAATCAAAAGTACAAGGAACCCACAGACTTACATATGGTCCATCACCATAAAACAAGGGTCTCTTATTTTTCAAAAGAAAGTCCCATCTCAAGACACATGCTTGTTTCTTTCTTCTCAACAGGGTTTTATACGTTCAAAATGGGTACCTTAATCAAAACTTTTATTTTCATACATCAAGCAACTGAATGGTCTGATCATTACCCAAAAGCCAAAGTAGGACTTCATCCTTAGCAAACTCAAAAATAAAAAGAAAAACAAACAAAACAAAGTGAAAAAAAATAAAAACTGGTTTCCCTCCCCCACACTTAAGTCATGCAATGTCCTCAATGCATGGAAAGAATTAAAAACAAAGATAATGCAAGGGGGTCATACCTGATTAAAAATTAGTCATCAGTGTAAAAAGGTTCATGGAGATCCATGACCTCTTCACTGCTAGTAGTAGGAAACTCGAGGAACGGTTTCAAACGCTGACCATTAACCTTCGAAATTACCCCTGTTCCTGGATTCAAAATCTCCACAGCCCCATGGGGATATACATTATGGACAATAAATGGGCCATCCCATCGGGATCTAAGCTTACCAGGGAAAAGATGCAATCGTGAGTTGTACAATAAGACCTTATCACCAATTGTAAAAGATTTGCGCAGAATGTGCTTATCATGGAAAGCTTTGGTCTTTTCCTTGTAAATCTTAGAACTTTCATAGGCATCATTCCTAAGTTCCTCCAACTCAAATAGTTGGAGCCTACGGTGAATTCCCGCATCAGACAAATCAAAGTTGAGCTTCTTGATGGCCCAAAAGGCCTTATGCTCCAACTCAACTGGTAAGTGACAAGCTTTCCCATACACCAAACGGTAGGGAGACTGGCCAAGGTCAGTCTTGAATGCAGTACGATGGGCCCACAAGGCATTAATGAGCCTAAGGGACCAATCCTTACGGTTGGGATTAACAATTTTCTCCAAGATTTGTTTGATCTGCCTATTAGACACCTCCACTTGGCCACTAGTTTGGGGGTGATAAGGGGTAGATAACTTATGAGTGACCCCATACTTTTTCACTAAGGCCTCAAAATACCGATTACAAAAATGAGTACCCCTATCACTAATTATTGCACGTGGTGCACCAAAGCGGGAAAAAATGTTCTCTTTGAGAAACTGGACCACCACTTTGTGGTCATTAGATTTACAAGGTATGGCCTCTATCCATTTAGAAACATAATCAACGGCCAAAAGTATGTACAAATTCCCAAAGGAATTAGGGAATGGTCCCATAAAATCGATGCCCCATACATCAAAGATCTCAACTACCAAAATAGGGTTGAGGGGCATCATGTTCCTTTTATTGATACGGCCAAAAGACTGGCAGGCAAGGCAAGCCTGCAAAAATCAAAAGCATCTCTAAAAAGAGTGGGCCAATAAAATCCGCATTGGAGAACCTTTGCGGCAGTCTTCTTAGGTCCAAAGTGTCCACCACATGCATGATCATGACAAAAAGAGAGAATGGAATGTTGCTCATGATCAGGAACACATCGTCGGATAATCTGATCCGGACATATCTTAAACAAATAAGGATCATCCCAGAAAAAGTGCTTAACTTGGGAATGAAACCTATACTTATCTTGGGTGGACCAGTGATCCGGAGTCACACCTGAAACTAAGAAGTTGACAATGTGAGCAAACCATGGTTCACTAGACATTGCAAATAATTGTTCATCTGGAAAGTTCTCGTTGACTGGAGAATCAACAGTCAAGGAATTGGGAAGCCGGGATAAATGGTCTGCAACTAGGTTTTCAACTCCTTTCTTATCCCTAATGTCTAAATCAAACTCTTGCAAAAGTAAAACCCACCTAATGAGACGGGCTTTGGCATCCTTCTTCTGAACTAGGTATCTGAGGGCAGAATGATCAGTATACACCACCACATGTGAGCCAACTAAATAAGACCGAAACTTTTCTAATGCAAACACAACAGCTAAAAATTCTTTTTCAGTGGTTGTATAATTGAGTTGTGCATCATTTAAGGTCCTACTAGCATAGTAAATGACAGTGGGTAACATATTAATCCTTTGAACCAAAACTGCTCCTATGGCAAAATTCGAAGCATCACACATCAGTTCAAAAGGTTCAGTCCAAACAGGTGGTTGAACAATGGGTGCATTGGTCAACTCCTTCTTAAGTTGCTTGAAGGATTCTAGGCACTCTTTGGAAAACTCAAAAGTCTGATCTTTGACAAGTAATGAGGTGAGAGATTGGGCTAACTGACTAAAGTTCTTAATAAACCTTCTGTAGAAGCCTGCATGCCCTAGAAAAGACCGAACATCCTTAACAGATTGAGGAGGTGGTAAATTATCAATTAAATCCACTTTCGCTTTATCTACCTTAATTCCCTCATTGGATATTACATGGCCTAAAACAATACCAGATTTAACCATAAAATGGCATTTCTCCCAATTCAAAACCAAATTCTTAGATATGCACCTTTTCAAAACTAGGGAAAGATGATGAAGACATTCAGAATAGGAATTCCCATGAATTGAAAAGTCATCCATAAATACTTCTAAGAATTTCTCGACCATGTCAGAAAAAATGCTCATCATGCATCGTTGGAACGTAGCAGGGGCATTGCAAAGCCCAAAGGGCATACGCCTGTAAGCAAATGTTCCATATGGGCATGTAAAAGTGGTCTTATGTTGGTCCTCTAAAGCAATTGGGATTTGGTTATAGCCGGAATATCCATCAAGAAAGCAATAGTATTCATGTCCAGCTAACCTCTCTAACATCTGGTCAATGAATGGCAATGGGAAGTGGTCCTTCCAGGTTGCCGCATTTAACTTCCTGTAATCAATGCACACACGCCATCCTGTTTGGACACAGGTAGGGATCAACTCATTATTGGCATTAGGAACTACAGTCACACCAGACTTCTTAGGCACTACATGAACTGGGCTTACCCATTGGCTGTCAGAAATAGGATAAATTATTCCATGATCCAAGCACTTTAGGATCTCTTTCTTAATGGCTTCCATCATCACTGGGTTAGCTCTTCTTTGGGGTTCCGTGGATGGTTTGGAATCCTCCATAAGATGTATATGATGTTGCACAATGGAAGGGCTTATACCTTTGATATCAGCCATGGTCCAACCTAGGGCTTCCTTATTATCTTTTAACACTTTAAGTAACTCCTCTTCCTGGCTAGAAGTCAAATTTGAAGAAATTATTACAGGAAGAGTCTGGTCAGGCCCTAGGAAAGCATATCCCAAATTAGATGGCAACTCCTTAAGATCTAGCTTAGGGGGCTCAACTATGGAAGGTTTGGGAATGGAATTGGAAAGGGGTCCTAAGGGCTCCACAAGTGTGTGAAGACTCAAGACTTCAGAAAAGAAATTTTCACTATCATCATCCAACTCATCCATACACTCTTGGAATTCTGAATCAAAATCAATATCAAAGTTGGTAACTAAATCATCAGAAAAATCCAGAAAATCCTCAAGCATATTGATCTCTTCTTCTATATGTGGTTGCTTACCAATCCTAAACATGTTAAACTCAACAGTTTGGTTACCAAAAGATAATCTTAGGAAACCATTCCGGCAATTGATTAATGCATTACTGGTAGCCAAGAATGGTCTTCCTAGAATTATTGGGATCTCATCCTTGGTTGAGAAGGGCTTAGTATCTAACACAATGAAATCAACAGGGAAAATAAATTCCCCCACCTTTAGTAAGACATCCTCAACCATCCCTTTAGGAATCTTAACAGACCTATCTGCCAACTGAAGAGTAGTTCCAGTGGCTTTCAATTCTCCCAATCCTAGTTGCTTGTACACATGGTAAGGTAAAAGATTCATACTTGCGCCAAGGTCAAGTAAGGCTGCTCAATATAGGTGTTGCCTATGACACAAGATATGGTAGGGCTCCCTGGATCCTTATACTTGGCTGCTATGGGCTGAGTAATTATGGAACTAATGTTACTTGCCAAGAACGCCTTTTTAAGCACACTAGTGATACGTTTGTGAGTACACAAATCTTTCAGTACCTTTGCATAGGCGGGGATCTGGGATATGGCATCCAAAAGAGGGATGTTCACTTCTACCTTTTTGAAGACTTCTAAAATTTTATCCATGGAAGCAGTCTTCTTTTTGTGTACCAAGCGATTAGGAAATGGGATAGGATGAACATAAGGACTGTTAGGGATTTGCCCCTGTTCAGAAGAATCCTTTTTGGTTTTCTCACCCAAATCATCTTTAGTTTCAGAAAAATCTTTAGGTTCATCAGACGAACCTGGAACAAGAGGCACATTTGTGTCCTCAATTGAAGAAGAGTTAACAGGAGTAATAGATGGGGAAGATTTAGGAACGCTCTGTAGGTACTCTCTACCACTCCTAAGGGCATAAACAACATTACATTGGTTAGAGGGCCCTTGTTGAGTCTGACCTTGTACTATATTCAGTGGTGCATTAGTTGGTCCTTGTGAACTAACAGGCTGATGATGCCTAGGGTTAGGCTCTGGTTGACTGGGTAAAGTTCCCTTCTCCCTCTCACGCATAATTGAGACAACTTGGGTAAGTTCTCTCGTAAGATTTTGATGGCTTGTCATGAGGAGGGCCATATTTTTTTCCAAATCACTAATTCTACTTGCCTCTCCAGTGTTAGTAAACCCAGGGGGTTGCTGATAAGATGATAGGAGAGGGGCCCTAGGAAAACTCGCCTGAGGTCCTACATTTGACCTAGAAAAGTATTTTGGGAAAAAGATTGTTGTGTAAAGGGAGGCCTTTGGGGTCCAGGTTGACCTTGATTATAGAAATTGGAAGGTCCTGCTTGGTTGCCTTGATTCCAAAAGAAATTTGGGTGATTTCTCCATCCTGGATTATAGGTGTTACTATATGGATTATTCTGGTATAAGGCATTAACACTATCATTAGAAGTGCCCCCAGAGGTGTTGGGGCATTCTTCTATGACATGTCCAGGGGACTGGCACCAAGCACAAATCTTAACCAAATTGACTGATGATGGCTCTCTAGGAACAATAGCCTCAATTCTCTTGATTAGGCTATCCAAATGGGCTTCCTTGGCTACTATCCCATCTACAAAATATCCTTTTCCTCCTATGGTTCTTTCACTCTCTTAGGTTGATTCCCACTCACGGGTTTTGTCAGCTAAGTCAAGTAAAAATTCCCATGCTTTTCCTTCATCTGTAAAGGATGTGAATCCCTCAGGGCGCATAGACTCTATCATTTGTTTAGTTGGGTAATCAATACCCTCATAAATTATTTGACATAAATGCCATAGGTCTAGGCCATGGTGAGGGCATTCTTGGAGTAGATCCTTGAATCTCTCCATGAGTTTGGAAAATGACTCACTAGGCTTTTGCCTAAACTGAAGGATATCACTTCTAAGCTTATTGGTCTTGTGAGTTGGGAAAAACTTCTTAAAGAAGACAACTGTGAACTGTTCCCATGAGGTTATGGAATTTGTGGGTAATCCATACAACCACTTCTTAGCTTGGTCTTTCAATGCAAAAGTGATAAACGTAAGCTTAACAGCATCATCAGAAAGCTGTTGGATCTTAATTAGAACACATACCTCTTTAAATTCCCTTAGAAATAGGTATGCATCCTCAGAGGTCAACCCATGGAAGTGGGGCAACATAGTGATGTATTGAGATTTGAGTTCAAAATTATTGCCCTGGGCTTGTGGTAGAACTATGCAGGAAGGTTGGGCTGTTCTAGCAGGGTATAACCTATCTTTCAGAGATTTAGGTGAAGGGTTTTGCTGTTGGTCTCCCATATTGAAGGGTTTTAAAGAGAGCAAACGTATAGGGTCACTACTTGTTGGATCTCTTCTTTCTAACCGATTCTTAGTATTACGTACCCACTTAACACTCATGCAACAGAAAAAATTTCCACAACTAAAGTAAGACAAGCACAAAAGAATGGATAGCAAAACTTTTTGATGATTTTTTTGATTTTTTTTTAATTTTTTTATTTTATTTTTATTTTATTTTTTTTTTTTTTTGCTTTTTGGGAGCTTACCGGCAGGGATCCGGGGTTGCTCAGGTCAATTCCTGAGGTACTGCTACAGGGCGAAACCTGTCTTTATCATACTGTGAGGCATGGCGACCTCCACTGATACAACTATTATTGCAAGTTGTTCTTCTCAGGAATTCAATAAAAAAAAATATATATATATATAAAGCAAAGCAAACAAAGCACTCCGATTTACCAAAAGAAAGTGAAAAATAACATGGAACTGTCTCCCCGGCAACGGCGCCAAAAAACTTGTTTGAGATTTAAAATGTAACCGCAAGCGTACGGATCAGTGTAGCTACGGGTCGAACACAGGGAGAGCAGCCACTTTATTTTTTTATTTCTTTTAATAAAGCGAAAGTGAACTGATTAATGGTTGTGATCTAATTCTAATTACCGTCCTAAAAATAACGTCCTAACCATTCGTCATCTAAGAATTTAAAGACGCAAGCCACGCAATTAAAATTAAATAAATAAATAACTAAAAATAAATAACCCACGCAATTAAAAAATAAATAAATAAATAAAGGAAAAAAGAAGCTGAAATAAAAATAAAGTAAAAGAAAGGGGATAAAGCTAGAGAGAGACTCACAAGTAGGTTTCTCTACTTAGCCCGAGGGATGCATCATAATATGAGCTTCCCTACTTGACCAGAGAGTCACTCTTACAAGGTTTACTCTACTTGGCTTTAGGAAAAGGGAGACAATTAAAATAAAAGCAATAAATTGATGGTTCTATGGCTAGGAGGGGCAAAGCCAACACATACACTAGCCATGAACCTTGGGGGAGAGGGATAGCAATAATGTAACGACTGAAAATAAAAATCCTAAATTAAGAAAGAAAGGGTAGTCAGAAGAAGAAATGAGAGGGGGGAGAGAAGACTACTGAAGGAGCCTACTTACTTGAATCAATGCTTGAACTTGAAAAAAAATTGCTCCACGGCTCGTGATCTTGTCACCTAGATCTAAGCCTAGAACTATAACTTAAAAAATTACAACTCAATTGCATAAATAATAAACATAAAAAGAACTGAATAAAAATAAAAGAGTGCTTGCATTAATTGACATAAAAAAAACTATTACAAAAGTGATTAAAGCAAAAATAGAGAAGAACTAAAACTAAAGAGTGAGAGAGGGAGAGAGAGAGCAACTAAAAAAAAACTAGAAGAAGAATGAATTGTGTCTCCTCCTCTTACATGAGTTGTATTTATAGGGAATGGAGAGGTAGGGTAACAATTTTCTCTTTCCTAAAAGAGAGAAACCCACAATTGATTGTGAGATCTTTTGAGTCCAAAAGTGCTAAGATGGAGGAGAGAGAAGAGAGAAATAAATTTTGAGAAATTTCCTATAATTTTTTGCTTATTTTCTTTCCTTTTTTTTTTCTAATTTATCTTTCTTCTTTTTTTCTCTCTCCTAGGGACGATTTTTTTTTCTTCCTTTGTATGATTTGGACAATCTTTGGTGATGATGTGGAGGAGAGAGAAGATTTGGACAATCTTTGGTTCTCCCTTTTTTTTCTTTCCTTTTTTTTTTCTTCTCTTCTTGCTTCCACGATTTTGCTTGCTTCTAATTTGATGTGGAAATCCCCTCCATGCCCTTAGTGCTTTAAGTGAGTGAAAAGCAGGAAATCTTCAACAAATTCTCTAAAAAAAACAACCATGAGATTCGAACTTGAGACCTCTTGGTGAGCAAGAGAATTTTGTACACCATAGCTCACCAACTAAGCTAGGTAGTTGTTGTTACCAAAAACAAATCTTTAATCACTTAAAGATATGGTCCATTGATCCTTGTTGGCATTTGGAGTATTCCTTGTACCTCTGGGACAATTGCAAACGGACTGGTTCTGCATCTCGGTTCAGTTCTGATCCATTATTCTTTTTCTGACCCGAAAAGAATAATCATTTGTACGGGTGACCAAACGAATGTGTACTTTTAATTGAACACGTCCATCTTGCTCAGAATTTCGTCCTCTTCGCAACCATGGAAAGAAATAGGACCTCTTTACGTGTAAAATTGAAGATATAGCTCCCGATAGTCCTTAAGGCCTTGAAAATATAAAACCTACAAAAAGAGAGTAAAACCCAAGGTAGCTCCATTCTAAATATGTAAAATGCATGTTTTACTACCTTAGATTTCACACATAAATGTGCTCATCATTATGCTCCCAAAAATTCAAAAATAAAAATGAAAAATTAAATAAAAAAAAAAGAGTTTTTCTTTCCATTCTTTTGTGCTTGTCTTACTCTAGTTGTGGGTAGTTTTTTTGTTGCATGAGTGTGTGGATCGATGATTTTACCAATCGTTTAGTAAGAGTACCTATTTTAAGAATGGCAGAACAACCTAAGCCTACTTTAAATGATAGATTCTACCCAGCCAAGGCAGCCCGACCTTCTTGCATTAGATTACCAGCTGCCACAGGGAACAATTATGAGTTTAAAACTCAATTTATCACCATGTTACCCCACTTCCATGGGCTATCCTCCGAAGATGCTTATTTGTTCTTGAGAGAATTTAAGGAGGTTTGTGTCCTCAGTAAGATACAACAGCTCAGTGATGATGCTATTAAATTTAGATGCATTACCTTTTCACTCAAGAATGGAGTGAAAATATGGTTATATGGGCTGCCAACTAATTCCATTACCACATGGGATCAGTTTACGGTAGCGTTCTTAAGAAAATTTTTTCCCTCGCATAAAACAAACAAACTTAAGAGCGAGATCATGCAGTTCTGATAAAAACCTCAAGAGTCATTTTCTAGACTCATTGAAAGGTTCCATGACCTTCTTTAAGAGTGTCCCCATCATGGGATTGACAAATGGCATCTTTGTCAAATAATTTATGAATGGATAGACTACCATACCAAGCAGTTGTTAGAGTCTATGTGTCCTACAGGCTACACAGCTTATGTAGACGAAAATGAAGCTTGAAACTTTTTGGTTGACCTAGTTGAAAAGATAAGAGAATGGGAGTCTACTAAGGAAAGTGAGAGAACTATAGGAGGTAAAGGGTACTATGTCGATGGGATAGTAGCCAAGGAGGCCCATTTAGATAGCCTCATTAAGAGAATAGAAGCCCTTGTCCCTAAAGCACATGCCCAGTCCACTAAGTCCAAAATCAAGTCCCTATGTACAATTGGTGTCACTCCCCTGAACATGTAATGGAAGAATGCCCCAATAGTTCTCGGGGCAATGAAAGTGTTAATGCTCTTTACCCGAACAACCCGTTTAGCAACACTTACAATCCAGGGCGAAGAACTCACCCTAATTTTTCATGGAGCCAAGGGAATCAAGGAGGTCCATCCAACTTTCACAACCAAGGGCAGTCTAGTCCCCAGAGGCCTAATTTTGCACCACTACCTAATTCTTTCCCTCGGCCTAATCTAGGTCTTCAGTCAAATTTTTCTAGGCCCCTTGTCCAAGCACCTTATCAATAACCCCTAGGGTTTACATCCACTGGAGAGGCGGAAAGAATTAGTGAGTTAGAGAAAAGCATGGCCCTTCTCATGACAAGTCAAAATAATGTGGAGAAAAATTGCCTAGTCAGCCAGAGCCGAATCATAGACATCAGGTGCTGACTCCACAAGGGCTACCTGCTCCTCAGCTCAATGTTGTACAAAGTCAACAACACTAAGGGCCCTCCAACCAGTGAAATGCGGTATATGCCCTATGGAATGGTCGAGAGTATCTACAGAATGGTACCACTCATTCTTCACCATCTGACCTTTCTATTAACCCTCCGACTATCGAGGCTACTACTATGCCTCCCATTCCAGGTTCGCCAGATGGACCTTAAGAGATTAAGGGTGATTTGGTGAAAGCCATAAAAATGATTCTATTAATGAGAGAACTTCTGACAGTGTTTATGTTCCTCCTGTCCCCTATCCTAACCGTTTGATGAATAAGAAAAAGACAGCTTCAATGGAAAAAATTTTAGAAGTCTTCAAGAAGGTAGGTAAACATCTCTCTTTTAGATGTCATAACTCAAATCTCAGCCTAGGCCAAAGTCCTCAAAGACTTATGCACTGATAAGCATACCACAAGTGTGCCCAAAAAGGCGTTCTTGTCAGCTAATATCAGTTCAATGATCACACAACCTATAGCAGCCAAGTATAAGGATCCCGGAGGTCCCACCATCTCTTGTGTCATTGGAAACACTCATATTGATCATGCCTTACTTGACCTTGGTGCAAGTGTGAACCTTTTACCTTATCATGTTTATGAACAACTTGGATTAGGAGATTTAAAAGCTACAGGGATCACTCTCCAATTGGCCGACCGTTTTGTCAAGTTTTCGAAAGGGATGGTCGAAGATGTCCTACTTAAGGTAGGAGAATTTATTTTCTCAGTCGCTTTTATTGTTTTGGACTCCAAACCCTTCACCCCTGGGGATAAGATCCCTATCATTCTTGAAAAACCATTTCTGGCTACTAGCAATGCATTAATCAATTACCGGAATGGTCTACTAAGGATATCTTTTGTCAACCACACTATGGAGTTCAACATGTACAGGTTCGGCAAGCAACTCACAATTTCTTCTGATGATATTACTGAAGAGGTCAATATGCTTTAGGATTTTTCTGATATATTGTTAAAACTTTTGACATTGACTTTGATTCAGAATATCAAGAGTGTATGGAAGAATTAGAGGATGATACTGAAAATTTCTTCTCTGATGTTTGGAGCCGTCATACACCTATGGAGCCCATTGGTCCTCTATCAAATTCTTTTCCTAAACCCTCAATTGTTGAGCCCCCTAAGCTTGATTTGAAAGAGTTGCCCTCTAACTTAAGGTATGCCTTCTTAGGAGAAGATTAAACTCTACCAGTTATTATTGTCTCAAATTTAACTTCAAGTCAAGAGGAAGAGTTGATCAAAGTTTTAAAGAAAAATAAGGAAGCCTTAGGTTGGACCATGGTAGACATTATAAGAATTTTCCCCTCAATCATTCAACATCATATTCACCTCATGGAGGATTCAAAACCTTCTAGGGAATCACAAAGAAGGGCTAATCCTATGATGCAAGAAGCTATCAAGGAAGAGATCCTAAAGTGCTTGGATCATGGTATCATCTACCCCATTTCTGATAGCGAGTGGGTAAGTCCAGTGCACGTGGTGCCAAAGAAGTCAGGGGTCATAGTAGTCCAAAATACTGAAAATGAGTTGATCCCTACCCGTGTCTAAATAGGATAGCATGTGTGCATTGACTACAAGAAGTTAAATGCCGCAACTTGGAAAGACCACTTTCCTTTGCCTTTCATTGATCAAATATTAGAGTGGTTAGTCGGACATGAGTATTATTAATTTCTTGATGGTTATTCCGGCTATAACCAGATTCATATTGCCTTAGATGACCAACACAAGACCACCTTTACATGCACCTATGGAACCTTTGCTTATCGGTGTATGCCTTTTGGGCTTTGTAATGCCCCTGCCACGTTCCAAAGATGCATGATGAGCATTTTCTCTAATATGGTGGAGCACTTTTTGAAAGTATTTATAAATGATTTTTCTATTCATGGCTCCTCATTTTCTAATTGTTTGCTTCATCTTTCTTTAGTACTCAAACGATGCAAAGCAACTAATTTAGTCCTCAATTGGGAGAAATCTCATTTCATGGTTACACAGGGCATAGTGTTGGATCATATCATTTCCAAAGAAGGGATCAAGGTCGATAGAGCTAAGGTGGACTTAATTTCTAATTTACCACCTCCCAAATCAGTTAAGGATGTTCGTTCCTTCTTAGGTCATTCAGGGTTCTATTGTCGGTTCATCAAGAACTTCAGCCACATGGTTAGACCTCTCACCAATCTTTTGGCTAAAGAGCAACCCTTCAAATTTTTTAGTGAATGCCTCATGTGTTTTGAGTAATTAAAGAAGGTGTTGACTACAACCCCCATTATTCAAGCTCCCTTATGGACTGAGTCCTTTAAATTAATGTGTGATGCATCTGATTTTGCTACAGGGGTAGTCTTAGGGTAGAGAGTTGATAAACTTCCTCGTGTTATCTATTATGCCAGTAGAACTCTTAATGATGCACAGTTGAACTACACCACAATTGAAAAATAATTTTTAGCTATTGTATTTGTATAAGAAAAGTTTCGTGCATTTCTGATAGGTTCTTATGTAATTATTTACACTGGTCATACACCTATCAAATACCTTATTTAGAAAAGGATGCCAAAGCACGTCTTATCAGATGGGTTTTGCTTTTACAGGAATTTGACTTAGAAATTAAGGATAAGAAAGACAGTGAAAATTTGGTTGCAGACTATTTGTTCTGGTTACCCAATTCTTTGGCTGTGAATACTCCAGTTAACGAGCATTTTTTTTATGAGTAACTTTTTGCAGATATTGATTAATATTGTAGGGAAGGAATAGAATTTGTTAATTTTGGAAACAGATTCTCTCTTTCTTCACACAATATCTCAAAGAATAAGGATTTTTACCAAGATTTAATTTAATTTAATTTTCTTTCTTTTCTTAAAGAAGACTTGTAGAAGGAAGGAGGCAAGACTAAAGCCCTATAAAAGCCCCTTCCTCTCCCCTCCTATTAATTATTATTCCCCTTAGTTTATTTTCTAGTTTATGCTTAGTTCTTTTCTCTCTCTCCCTCTCTTGCTCTCTTTAGTTTTAGTTCTTTTTTATTTTTGCTTTAATAACTTTTATAATAGATTTTTTATATCAATTAATGCAAGCAGTCTTTCATTCTTATTCAGCCATTTTATGTTTATGATTTATGCAATTGAGTTATAATTTTTAAAGTTATAGTTCTAGGCTTAGATCTAGGTGACAAGATCATGAGCCGTGGAGCATCTTTTTTTTTTTTTCAAGATTTATTTTCTCTAGTACTAAAAATTTCAGATTTGGTTTATTCTAGATTTGGTTTTTAGTACTTGTAGCATCTCAAATCACCCAAGCTTTCAAGTTCAAGCATTGATTCAAGTAAGTAGGCTCCTTCAGTAATCTTCTCTCCTCCTCTTATTCCATCTTCTGACTACCATTTCTTTCTTAATTTAGGATTTTAATTTTAGTTATTATATTATTCCTTTCCCTTTCCCCCAAGGTTCATGGCTAGTGTATGTGTTGGATTTGCCCCTCCTAGCCATAGAACCATCATTTTATTGTTTTATTTTAATTGCCTCCCTTTCCCTAAAGCCAAGTAGAGTAGCCCTTATAAGAGTGACTCTCTGGCCAAGTAGGGAAGCTCATATTATGATGCATCCCTCGGGTTAAGTAGAAAAACCTACTTGTGAGTCTCTCTCTAGCTTTATCCCCTTTCTTTTACTTTATTTTTATTTCAGTATTTTTTTTTCTTTATTATTATTTTTTAATTGCGTGGGTTATTTATTTTTAGCTATTTATTTATTTATTTTTAATTACATGGTTTGCGTCTTTAAATTCTTACATGACGAATGGTTAGGACGTTATTTTAGATACATATGTTTAGGACGGTAATTAGAATTAGATCACAACCTTTAATCAGTTCACTTTCGCATTATTAAAAGAAGCAAAAAATAAATAAATAAAGTGGTTGCTCTCCCTATGTTCGACCCGTAGCTACACTGATCCGCACGCTTGCGGTTATATTTTAAAAATCTCAAATAGTAGATAGTCTCGAAGAGACGATGGAGGTGACACTGAACTTAGGCGAATCAACCGATTATCCTGACGTATCCAAAGGGACCATGGAGAATACTTAAGGTGTGAAATTGTGCCTGAACCAAAAGTGGCTTATTTTAGGATTCTTTAATTCCCAACCCCTTGTTCTCACATTCACTAGATTGACAACCAATGATCCATCCGAAGTTAGTCCGCTTAATGATAGGGAGTGGATAGGGTTTTGATGCCCTCAGTCCACTCAATGTCATAAGCGGGAGATTCATACAAATAACTTGTCGAGAATATTCCCATAAGACATTCCATATAATAAAGTTATACTTTCTTTATTCTTTTTCCCACTAGATGTCCTTCCTCTTGATTTTCTTGGGGACTTCTTGGGACTTTACATGATTCTGACAGGATTGCCCTTAAGTCATGTATTTGGAATTTTTTTAAGGAGGGATACCTCTTATCCAAAACCCACTTAGAAAAGCAATTCTTTATGATAGGAATATAATATAGGAAAATTCCTTTTCAAGATTGCAAACAAGTTCTACAGTTAGCTTGTGGCGCTCCTATCTTCTTTATCTATTTTCTATATGATACTGTATATGCAGTGGATACAATAGGACTAACAAGGCTTCCTTGATAGGATCTATATACACAAGGTACATGATCCTTTTGATATACCCATAGGTACGAGATCAAGGGGGTGACTTCCATGCCCATTACTCGTGACTACACACGAGGTAAAGCAACTAGCCACGTGGTGGTGGAACCGTGAGTAATTGTGTGTAAAAGTGTAATGCGGGTATACCATTATCCAATCTTAGAATGTCATAAAGTGCATGGACCTCCCCAAGGGTGTCGGCACAATTACTAATATCCTTGCCGTTTAATAATACCCCACACCCTTGTACTGGAAGCGAGTATCATTTGCTCTAAGAGCACTCTCCATGGCATGTATTGACCTCCCCGAGGGTGTGGGCATGACAGAGACTCCCTCGCCAAATGATGTCATTTAGTGCATGATGGATGATGCATGATGCGGTTAGCAAATACAATTACAAATATGGGATTAACCAAACATGTTCTCAAACAGATGTGGTGGAAAATGTTCTTGCATTTAAAGGTAGCATCTAGTATCAAAAGCTTGACATTTGTCCCCAGTGGAATTGCCACTGTGAGGGTAGCGGCCAGAGGATGCGCATACATTCCTCCCTTGCGAGGGGGAGAAAAAGGATTGCATTGATTCCGTCCTCTCTCCTCTCTTTCTCTTTCATGAGGGGGGTGTGTCATATGTGCTTTGCTTGTGGGCCTCGTACTGCTGTATCATCTCTCAGAGATATGTGGAGGCCTATTTTGTAAGAGTGTAAAATTCATCATTTGAGACGTGGGTTTCATGATGGTCCAATAGGGGATCAGGATCATACATAAGGGTTTGGAGTCCCACCTAGGATTATGGGCCTAAGACCCGAGGGTGGACCCAATTCCTGAGAAAAGGGCCCGATAATTGGTTTGGTCTAGAGATTTGGGGCAAGTGTCAAGTTATAGAATCGAGAAGGTGTTAGACACCCAATCTACCCGGTTCAACCTGTCTTCCTACTATATGCTTAAGAACGAATATTTTCCATAATTATTACTATTCCATATTCATGGCTAAGTTATCACACATATATACACTGACTGAATTTAAATTACTATATACACTAAGACAAGGTCTAAATGAAGTCTATATGATAATAATTTGGTTGAGAAACTGTACTTGAACTTAACCCCTGTTTTGGGTCAAGAGGGGCAGGCCCCTAATTAGTACCGACTCGGACTGTCTTTTCGATTTTCCTGCCTCAGGGGAAGATGGTCTTAATCTCCAACTTCCTTTCTCGAGAGATGTTGACTGTGATAATATTCTCGGACAGAGTTTTGGCGAGGAATGGTTACTTTTGGATTTGGGTTAGGACAGAGCTTCAGCTAGGGAAGGCTATTTCTAGATTTGGATTCGAACAAGGCTTCGGCTAATAAAGGCTATTTCTAGGCTCAGGATGAGGTGACACTCTGGTAGAGCTTCTGCTAGGGATAGCTATGGGAGTGCTAGGCTGAGGTGGCACTCTCGCAGAGCTTCCGCTAGGAATGGCTATTTCTGGAAAGATTCCAAGGGTACTCAGACAGAGCTTTCGCTAGGATCTGCTATTTTTGAAAAGAAATTGATTGACCTAAAAATGGATTGAAGATCCCCAAAGCCCCGAAGAACACTTTGAAGATCTGACCAGAACTCTTGATCTTGACCAAGATCTCTTCGTAGACCCAAACAACCTCAAAGGGGTAAGGATTTCTACTTCTGGTAAAGATCAAGAACACTCAAAGTGAGGATGCTAAGAATATACTATTTCTGGTAAAAAATGGATTGGACTAGAAACTTGGATTGAAGATCTTCAAAGTCCTAAAGAACACTTCGAAGATCCGAACAAGATTTCGGATCTTAATGAAAATCGCTCCAAAGACCTAAAACAACTCAAAGGGGGAGGGATGAGGAGAGAGGGCAGAGCTTCACTTCCTAAAGGGGGAGTTGAGGGGTTGTTGTGTTTTGTAAAATCCAAAGGAGGGGGATGTTTATAGAATTTCCGAGGCAATGGGGAGGAGAGAGAATTTTTAACCAATGGACAAAAAGGGGATTTTTGGATTCAAGTGGGTAAAAAGGGATTTTAACCAATGAGAAAAACGGGGTTCTTAGACTAAAGTGGGTAAAAAGGGTTTTTAACTAATGGGAAAAAAAAAGGTTTTGTGGACTAATGGAAGGAAAGAGAGTTTTTAGAAAAAAGTGGGTGAAGAGAATATCTCTTCACCGTCTCTTCACCCACCGGGCCAGTTGGACACCCGACCATTGATGGCGACACACAAGGTTGGTTGAAGTGCAAGGGGCATGGCTGGCATGGCCACATGGGATGGTAGGCAATGTGCATAGGGTGTGCGGGCAATGTACATAGGGTGTGCGGGCAGTGGTGCACAGCTGGGTACGGGCTAGGCACAAGGGTGTGGGAGTAGTGGCATGGGTGTGCAGGGCAGTATGTGCATAGTGCAAGTAAGGGTGCTGGCAACAGCCAGCTGGGGCACCAGCAGAAACTAGAGGGGGTTGCCAGTAGTAGCCAGTAGGGGCTCTAAAAGCAGCCAGTTGGTGCACGGGCAGTAGCTAGCGTGGGCGCTAGCAGTAGCCAACAGAGGCACCAGCAGCAGTTAGCGGTGTGCGAGCAACAGCCAGTAGGGGCGTTGGCAGTAGCCAACAGACCCACGAGCAGCAGCCAGCGTGGCACGTGCATGTGGGCTAGGCAGCAGCCAATAGGGGCACGTGTATAGGGGCTACACAGTAGCCAGAGCTCGTAGCATGCATGCGGGTTGGCCTGCTGGCCAGTGCACAACGCACGTGTGATCATGGAATTTTCTGATGATGATTACGAGAAATCCAACAATCTGATTTTGATGTGCCATATATTATCGGAATCGTATTTTCGAGCACTATCCATCTATATGGTCATCTTGACCAGATTCCTTCGTATATAAAAATTCAAATTTAGACCCTCTTCTCTCTAACACGGGGGGTATCTAGAGTTTCAGGTAGGGATGAATTTGGGGCATTTGAGTAGGTAGAGAATTTTTCCAGGTTTCCAGTAGGCTTTCCAGTGTGTGCGGCTTATGCACAGAAAAATATAAATTTTTGGGGATGATTGCAGGAGATCCGACGGCCCAATTTTGATGTGTCATATATCATCGAAATCGTATTTCTGAGCACTATGCATCTATGCGGTCATCTTGACCAGATTTTTTCGTATATAAAAAATCAAATTTAGATCCTCTTCTCTCCCGTGTGGGGGTTTTCAGGGTTTTCAAATAGGTGGGGAATGTTTTCGGGTTTTCTTAGTTAATCATCATCTCTATTGATTAGAAGTCAGAAGTTGCATCCAAGATTCACATTTCATCATAACAGGAGGAGGCTAACAAAATTGAGTGTCTACAGAGTGATTGTATTGGAACAGAATTATTGATGAAGAACTTGCTCTCTTGAACTTGAAAGTTCTTGATTCTTGTCACTTGAACCAATTCTAACCTATAATTAGAAAGTTTGAAACCTAGAACTATGGATTGCACTAATTAAATTAACTAAACTATAAACTAAATTAACAAAGTAAACTAACAATTAAAAACTAAATTGCATTATCATTAATCACTTGAATAAAAACTTGAAGAAAAATAAGGAGAGGGAGAAGAGGACAAAAAACTAGGAAAAAAAACTAGAAAATAAACTAAGGGGAATAATCATCCTAGGAGGGGGGAAGGGGGGTTTATAGGGCTTTGGTCTTGCTTCCTTCCTTCTACAAGTCTTCTTTAAGAAAAGAAAGAAAATAAAATAAAATTCAATCTTGGTAAAAATCCTCATTCTCTGAGATATTGTGTCAGGAAAGAGAGAAATTGTTTTCAAAATTGACAGATTTTATTCTTTCCGTGTAATATTAACCAATATCTTGTAATTTTGACTAAATTAGAAAAGAATTTCTATATAGCATTTTCAAGATCGTGTGAGGTGGTAAGGAGAGAGAATAATCTTTAGGATTTTATAAGAGAGAGGATGTGGTACCACTGAGTTGGTTCCTTTGGACAAGTTAGTTCAAGCTTGGACCGGTTCTTGGTCACTTTAAACACTTTTTCTTGTAGACTTGGAAATACAAAAAAAAAAAAAAGAAGAAGTACTATCCAAAGTGGGGCAAAATGTACACTTATTGTGCTCATCAAATTCCCCCATACTTGACTTTTGGTCGTCCTCAAGAAAAACAAATAAAATAAAGAAATGAAAGATAATGCCTAACTCACTTTCGTAGGAATCACGGTTACATTTAGCACGTGCAACAAACCTTTAAACCACTAAGTTACCCTAGTGGATGAGATGTATCTCATGGGTGTTTGCAGTGAATATACACCCAAAATTCAAATTAACTTCAAAAATTACAATTTAAAGCTTCCAATAACTACAAAACAGAAACCCTCTTTTAATTAGAGCACATCAACCGAGGAACCCCCACACTTGAACTTTAATACTCCATCTAGATTTAGGAATAAACATACATCTCAAATAGGGACAACCCTTATGTCTTCTAAGTATAACCTATCCTGAGGCAAACCATATTGTAAGGTAGGGACCATGAACTAGGGTTTTGGAGCGTTGACCAATCATAAACAACAAGGCATAATGGTATCTTTTCTCTTTTCTTTTTTTTTTATTTATTTTTTTTGAGAATTGTTTTTTTTTTGTTCTTTAGTAGAGAACTCATTCTACTCCACTACATTTGGCTTGAATAACATGGTGGAGCAAACACCAGAAACCCAAGTTACTAAGTAGTTTCGCTTTATACATATGCCAACAAAG
Organism: Macadamia integrifolia; assembly: GCF_013358625.1. Taxonomy (NCBI): domain Eukaryota; kingdom Viridiplantae; phylum Streptophyta; class Magnoliopsida; order Proteales; family Proteaceae; genus Macadamia; species Macadamia integrifolia. The sequence goes on along the minus strand of NW_024868718.1, from coordinate 37,657 downwards.
GCAGTGATGCTAAGTTCTTTTCGAAAGTGTTTTGTCTAGCTCCTAGAAATTCTATACTTATTTTCTACTTTTTTTTTTTTAACCAATTTTCACTTTCTTTGTATATCCATATCATATATTTTTATACCATGCCAAGAATATGGTCAACTACTAACCTAAAAACAAAGACACCAACTAACAAATGGTTCTACACCTTAAGACAAGTATCTCTAAATCATTTAAGGGAGGTCCCACTTCAAGACATATACTCATTACCATCCTCTCAATAGGGATTATAGTATCAAGATGTCATAGAACTCAATTTTCTTTTTTTTGTAGGGTGTGTATAAAGCATAGGAAAACTTTAAAACGTAACCACAAGTTCTAAATCATCAAACCGTCCCCCATACTTAAATTGTGCAATGTTCTCAATGCAGAAAAAGAAAGAAATTACTAAATGGGATCAAATATCATCATAAAGAGGCTCATAGAGAATCATAACCTCTACATCATGCATTGAAGGTAACTCAAGAAATGGCTTCAGACGGTGCCCATTGACTTTAAAAATTTCTCGGGTGGATCGATTCATGACCTCTACGGCACCATGGGGGAATACAGTTTACACAAGATAAGGACCTTCCCACCGAGAACGAAGTTTTTCTGGAAAGATATGCAATCTAGAATTGTACAGCATCACTAGGCATAAAAGATTTCCTAACAAGGTGCCTATCATGAAAAACTTTTTAGTCTTTTCCTTAGAAAGTTTTTCACTATCATAGGCATCATTTCGTAATTCCTCCAACTCAGATAGTTGGAGATCTCTATGAGCTCCTACGGTAGACAAATCAAAATTAAATTTCTTAATCGCCCAAAAGGCATGATGTTCTAACTCAATAGGAAGGTGGCAGGCTTACAATATGGGGATTGACCAAGTATGGTCTTGTAAGTAGTCCTATATGCCCATAAAGCATCTAACAGATGGTTAGACCAATCCTTTTGATTTGGGTTAACTATCTTCTCTAGAATCTGCTTGATCTGTCTGTTGGACACTTCTACCTACCTACTGGGTTGGAGGTCGTATGGGATAGCCAACTTGTGGATAATCCCATACTTCTTCACTAAGGCCTCAAAAGGCTTATTACAAAAGTGCTTTCCTTTACCACTAATGATAGCTCTACTGGTACCAAATTAGAAAAAAATATTTTCCCTTGAGAATTGAATGACCACCTTATAGTTATTGGTCTTACAAGCACGAGCCTCAATCCATTTAGACACATAGTCCACAGCTAACAAAATATATTCATATCTACATGACTTAGGGAAGGGGCCCATAAAATCTATTTCCCAAACATCAAAAACCTCAACCACGAGGATTGGGTTGAGAAGCATCATGTTTCTTCTACTAATTTTTTCTTCTGTCTCTCATTCTTCAACAGAGGGGATGGAGTCTCAGGGATAATTTGATCATCAGGGAGGTAATCAAATTCGTACAGAGAATCAATAGAAGAAAAAGAAGAAGAATGAGAGGAAAAAGGAGAAGATGAAGTAGAGCTTCGAGAAGAGGTTGAACGGCGGGAAAGAGACATACCAGAGAAAAGGCATCAAGTCCAATATCCGATCAGCACAACTTACCGAAAAAACTCAGATAGATAAAAAGACGACTAGTCGAGGCCGATCAGGACCCCCGGGGTTCAAGTTCTCAGAGACAGATCAACCCGAGCCGTTACAGGGTAAAAGACGGCCACTCCTTGGCCTGAAGACCCATCGCTCAAAGGGTTCTTTCTCTGTCACCAGAAAACCAAAACCACGAAGTAACCTGCAATAGGGCGTGGCCTAGATCATTGAAGTGACTAGGCCAATAAAATCCATATTGCAATACCTTGGCCACAGTCTTAGTAGGCCCAAAATAGCCGCCATAAGCCTGATATGGCAAAAGGAAAGAATATAATGATGCTCATGATCAGGGATACATTTCTGGATAATTTGGTCAGGGTATGACTTAAAAAGGTAAGGATCATCCCAAAATAAATACTTAACCTATGAGTGAAAATGATACTTCTCTTAGGAAGACTAATGATTCAGAGTCTTATTTGTAACTAAAAAATTTATAATATCCGCAAACCAAGGTTCTCTAGATGCTGCAAAGAGTTACTCATCAGGAAAATGCTCATTAATTGGAGAATCCACAGTCAAAGAATTAGGTAACTGGGACAAATGGTATGCAATCAAATTTTTGCTACCTTTCTTATCCCTAATTTCTAGGTCAAATTCTTGCAAAAGCAAAGCCCATCTGATGAGACGAGCTTTGGTATCCTTTTTTTGAACAGAGTACCTGATAGCTACATAGTCAGTGTAAATAATTACATGAGAACTTATCAAATATGCACGGAACTTTTCTAATGCAAATACAACAGCTAAAAATTCTTTTTCAGTTGTGGTGTAGTTCAGCTGTGCATCATTGAGAGTTCTACTAGCATAATAGATAACACGAGGAAGCTTATCAACTCTCTACCCTAAGGCTATCCCTATAGCAAAATTAGATGCATTACACATTAATTCAAAGGGCTCAGTCCATAATGGGGGTTGTAGTCAATACCTTCTCTAATTGTTCAAAGCACATGAGGCATTCACTAGAAAATTCGAAGGGTTATTCTTTTGCCAGAAGATTGGTGAGAGGTCTAGCCATATGACTGAAGTTCTTGATGAACCGACGATAGAACCCTGCATGACCCAAGAAGGAATGAACGTACTTAACTGACTTGAAAGGTGGTAAATTAAAAATTAAGTCCACCTTAGTTCTATCAACCTTGGTCCCTTCTTTAGAAATGATATGACCTAACACTATGTCCTGTGTAACCATGAAATGGCATTTCTCCCAATTGAGGACTAAATTAGTCACTTTGCATCATTTGAGTACTAAAGAAAGATGATGCAAATAATTAGAAAATGAGGAGCCATGAATAGAAAAATCATCCAAAAACACTTCTAAAAAGTACTCCATCATATCAGAGAAAATGCTCATCATGCATCTTTGGAATGTGGCAGGGGCATTACAGAGCCCAAAAGGCATACGTCGATAAGCAAAGGTTCCATAAGGGCATGTAAAGGTGGTCTTGTGTTGGTCATCTAAGGCAATGGGAATCTGGTTATAGCCGAAATAACCATCAAGGAAATAATAATAATCATGTCCAGCTAACCACTCTAACATTTGATCAATAAAAGGTAAAGGAAAGTGGTCCTTTTAAGTTGTCACATTTAACTTCCTGTAGTCAATGCACACACACCATCCTGTTTGGACACAGGTAGGGATCAACTCAATTTTAGCATTTTAGACTGCTGTGACCTCTGACTTCTTTGGCACCATGTGTACTGAACTTGCCCACTCGCTATCAGAAATAGGGTAGATGATACCATGATCCAAGCACTTTAGGATCTCTTTTTTTATAGCTTCTTGCATCATAGGATTAGCCATTCTTTGTGGTTCCTTAGAAGGTTTTGAATTCTCCATGAGGTGAATATGATGTTGAACGATTAAGGGGCTAATTTCTTTAAGGTCTGCCATGGTCTAACCTAAGGCTTCCTTGTTTTCTTTTAAAACTTTGATCAACTCTTCCTCTTGACTTGAAGTTAAATCTAAGGCGATAATAACTAGTAAAATTTGATCTTCTCCTAAAAAGGTATACCTTAAGTTAGAGGGTAACTCTTTTAAATCAAGCTTAGGGGACTCAACAATTGAGGGTTTAGGAAGAGAATTTGATAGAAAACCAATGGGCTCCATGGGTGTATAAAGGCTCCAAACCTCAAAGAAGAAATTTTGTATCATCCTCTAATTCTTCCATACATTCTTGGAATTCTGAATTAAAGTCAATGTCAAAAGTTTTAATAATATCATCAGAAAAATCCTCAAGCATATTGACCTTTTTATCAATTGTGAGTTGCTTGCCCAACTATACATGTTGAACTCCATAGTGTGGTTCCCAAAAGATATTCTTAGTAGACCATTCCGACAATTGATTAATGCATTGCTAGTAGCCAGGAATGGTCTTCTAAGAATGATAGAGATCTTATCCCTAGTGGTGAAGGGTTTGGTGTCCAAAACAATAAAATCAACTGGAAAAATAAATTCTCCTACCTTAAGTAGGACTTATTTGACAATCCCTTTTGGAATCTTGACAGAACGGTAGGCCAACTGGAGAGTGGTCCCTGTGGCTTTCAAATCTCCTAATCCAAGTTGCTGATAAACTTGATATGATAAAAGGTTCACACTTGCACTAAGTTCAAGTAGGGTATGATCAATACGAGTGTTGCCAATGACACAAGTGATGGTGGGACACCCAAGATCCTTATACTTGGCTACTATAGGTAATGTGATCATTGAACTGATATTGACTGCCAAGAACGCCTTTTTGAGCACACTTGTAGTGTGTTTGTGAGTGCATAAGTCTTTTGGGACTTTGGCATAAGCTGGGATTTGAGTTATGGCATCCAAAAAAAGGGATATTTACCTCTAACTTCTTGAAGACTTTAAAATTTTTTTCATTGATGTTGTCTTCTTCTTATTCATCAAACGGTTAGGATAGGCGATAAGAGGAATATAAACACTGTCAGAAGTTCTCTCATTAATAGAATCATTTTTGGTGGCTTTCACCAAATCATCCTTAAATTCTTCAGGCCCATCTGGCAAACCTGGAATGGGAGGCACAGTAGTAGCCTCACTAGTTGGAGGGTCAATAGAAAGGTCAAATGGTGGAGAAGGAGTGGCACCATTCCCCGTAGATACTCTCAACCACTTCGTAGGGCATATACTGCATTACACTGGTTGGAGGGCCCTTGGTGTTGTTGATTCTATACAACATTGAGCTAAGGAGCAAGTAGCCCTTGTAGAGTCAACACCTGATGTCTAGGATTTGGCTCTGACTGACTAGGTAATTTTTCTTTCTCCTTCTCATGCATGATTATGATAAGTTGGGTGAGTTGTCTCTCCACATTATTGATGGCTTGTCATGAGAAGGGCTATGCTTTTCTCTAGTTCATTAATTCTTGTCACCTCTCCAGTGGATGTAAACCCCGGGGGTTGTTGATAATGTGCTTGGAGAGGGGGCCTAGTAAAATTTGACTGAGGGCCTAGATTAGGCTGAGGGAAAGAATTAGGTGGTGGTGCAAAATTGGACCTCTGGGGACTAGGCTGCCCTTGGTTATGAAAGTTTGATGGGCCTCCTTGATTCCCTTGGCTCTATAAAAAACTAGGGTGATTTCCTCACCCTGGATTATAAGTGTTGATAAACGAGTTGTTTGGGTAAAGAGCATTAACATTTTTATTGTCCCTAGAATTTTTGGGGCATTCTTCCATTACATGTCCAGGGGAGTGACACCAGTTGCACATAGAGACCTGATTTTAGACTTTGTGGACAGGGGTATGTGCTTTAGGGACAAGGGCTTCTATTCTCTTAATGAAACTATCTAAATGGGCCTCCTTGGATACTATTTCATCAACATAGTACCCTTTATCTCCTATAGTTCTTTCACTTTCCTAAGTAGACTCCCATTCTCTTGTCTTTTCAGCTAAGTCAACCAAAAAGTTTCAAGCTTCATTTTCGTCTGCATAAGCTATGAAGCCTGTAGGACACATAGACTCTAACATCTGCTTGGTGTGGTAGTCTATCCCTTCATAAATTATTTGACAAAGAGGTATTTGTCAATACCATGGTGGGGACACTCTTGGAGAAGGTCTTGGTACCTTTCTGTGAGTCTGGAAAATGACTCTTGAGGTTTTTATCGGAACTGTATGATCTCGCTCTTGAGTTTGTTCATTTTATGCAAAGGAAAATTTTTTCCTAAGAACGCTACCGTAAACTGATCCCAGTGGTAATGGAATTAGTTGGTAGCCCATTTTGCCATCTTTTTCTTCCATCCTTGAGCAAAAAGATAATGCATCTGAGTTTAACAGTATCATCACTGAGCTGTTGTGTCTTAATGAGGACACAAACCTCCTCAAATTCTCTCAGGAACAAATAAACATCCTCGGAGGATAGCCTATGGAAGTTGGGTAACATAGTGATGAATTGAGTTTTAAGCCCATAGTGGTTTCCCATGGTAGCAGGTAATATAATGCAAGAAGGTTGGGCTGCCCTAGTTGGGTAGAATCCATTCTATAAAGTAGGCTTAGGTTGTTCTGTCATTCTTAAGATAAGTACTCTTACTAAACGATTGGTAGAATCATAAATCCACACACTCATGCACTAACCAAATAAGGATCATCCCAGAAAAAGTGCTTAACTTGGGAATGAAACCTATACTTATCTTGGGTGGACCAGTGATCCAGAGTCACACCTAAAACTAAGAAGTTGACAATGTCAGCAAACCAGGGTTCACTGGACATTGCAAATAATTGTTCATCTGGAAAGTTCTCGTTGACTGGAGAATCAACAGTCAAGGAATTGGGAAGCCGGGATAAATGGTCTGCAACTAGGTTTTCAACTCCTTTCTTATCCCTAATTTCTAAATCAAACTCTTGCAAAAGTAAAACCCACCTAATGAGACGGGCTTTGGCATCCTTCTTCTGAACTAGGTATCTGAGGGTAGAATGATCAGTATACACCACCACATGTGAACCAACTAAGTAAGACCAAAACTTTTCTAATGCAAACACAACAGCTAAAGTCTTTGGAAAACTCAAAAGTCTGATCTTTGACAAGTAATGAGGTGAGAGGTCGGGCTAAATGACTAAAATTCTTAATAAACCTTCTGTAGAAGCCTGCATGCCCTAGAAAGGACCGAACATCCTTAACAGATTGAGGATGTGGTAAATTATCAATTAAATCCACTTTGACTCTATCTACCTTAATTCCCTCCTTGGATATTACATGGCCTAAAACAATACCAGATTTAACCATAAAATGGAATTTCTCCCAATTCAAAACCAAATTCTTAGATATGCACCTTTTGAAAACTAGGGAAAGATGATGAAGACATTCAGAATAGGAATTTCCATGAATTGAAAATTCATCCATAAATACTTCTAAGAATTTTTTGACCATGTCAGAAAAGATGCTCATCATGCATCGTTGGAACGTAGCAGGGGCATTGCAAAGCCCAAAGGGCATACGCCTGTAAGCAAATGTTCCATATGGGCATGTAAAAGTGGTCTTATGTTGGTCCTCTAAAGCAATTGGGATTTGGTTATAGCCAGAATATCCATCAAGAAAACAATAGTATTCATGTCCAGCTAACCTCTCTAACATCTGATCAATGAATGGCAATGGGAAGTGGTCCTTCTAGGTTGCCTCATTGAGTTTCCGGTAGTCTATGCACACTCTCCACCCTGATTGGACACGGGTTGGAATTAGTTCATTATTGGCATTGGGAACTACAGTCACCCCAGACTTCTTAGGCACTACGTGAACTGGGCTTACCCATTGGTTGTCAGAAGTAGGATAAATTATTCCATGATCCAAGCACTTTAGGATCTCTTTCTTAATGGCTTCCATCATCACTGGGTTAGCTCTTCTTTGGGGTTCCGTGGATGGTTTGGAATCCTCCATAAGATGTATATGATGTTGCACAATGGAAGGGCTTATACCCTTGATATTAGCCATGGTCCAACCTAGGGTTTCTTTATTATCTTTTAACACTTTAAGTAACTCCTCTTCCCGGCTAGAAGTCAAATTTGAAGAAATTATTACAGGAAGAGTCTAGTCAGGCCCTAGGAAAGCATATCTCAAATTAGATGGCAACTCCTTAAGATCTAGCTTAGGGGGCTCAACTATGGAAGGTTTGGGAATGAAATTGGAAAGGGGTCCTAAGGGCTCCACAAGTGTGTGAAGACTCAAGACTTCAGAAAAGAAATTTTCACTGTCATCATCCAACTCATCCATACACTCTTGGAATTCTGAATCAAAATCAATATCAAAGTTGGTAACTAAATCATCAGAAAAATCCAGAAAATCCTCAAGCATATTGATCTCTTCTTCCATATGTGGTTGCTTGCCAATCCTAAACATGTTAAACTCAACAGTTTGGTTACCAAAAGATAATCTTAGGAAACCATTCCGGCAAGTGATTAATGCATTACTGGTAGCCAAGAATGGTCTTCCTAGAATTATTGGGATCTCATCCTTGGTTGAGAAGGGCTTAGTATCTAACACAATAAAATCAACAGGGAAAATAAATTCCCCCACCTTTAGTAAGACATCCTCAACCATCCCTTTAGGAATCTTAACAGACCTATTTGCCAACTGAAGAGTAGTTCCAGTGGCTTTCAATTCTCCTAATCCTAGTTACTTGTACACATAGTAAGGTAAAAGATTCACACTTGCGCCAAGGTCAAGTAAGGCATGCTCAATATAGGTGTTGCCTATGACACAAGATATGGTAGGGCTCCCTGGATCCTTATACTTGGCTGCTATAGGGTGAGTAATTATGGAACTAATGTTACCTGCCAAGAACGCCTTTTTGGGCACACTAGTGATATGTTTGTGAGTACACAAATCTTTTAGTACCTTTGCATAGGCGGAGATCTGGGATCTGGCATCCAAAAGAGGGATGTTCACTTCTACCTTTTTGAAGACTTCTAAAATTTTATCTATAGAAACAGTCTTCTTTTTGTGTACCAAGCGATTAAGAAATGGGACAGGATGAACATAAGGACTGTTAGGGATTTGCCCCTGTTCAGAAGAATCATTTTTGGTTTCCTCAACCAAATCATCTTTAGTTTCAAAAAAATCTTTAGGTTCAACAGACGAACCTAGAACAAGAGGCACACTTGTGTCCTCAACTGAAGAAGAGTTAACAGGAGTAATAGATGGGGAAGATTTAGAAACACTCTGTTGGTACTCTCTACCACTCCTAAGGGCATAAACAACATTACATTGGTTAGAGGGCCCTTGTTGGGTCTGACCTTGTACTATATTCAGTGGTGCATTAGTTGGTCCTTGTGAACTAACAGGCTGATGATGCCTAGGGTTAGGCTCTGGTTGACTGGGTAAAGTTCCTTTCTCCCTCTCATGCATAATTGAGACAACTTGGGTAAGTTCTCTCGTAAGATTTTGATGGCTTGTCATGAGGAGGGCCATATTTTTTTCCAAGTCACTTATTCTACTTGCCTCTCCAGTATTGGTAAACCCAGGGGGTTGCTGATAAGATGATAGAAGAGGAGCCCTAGGAAAACTCGCCTGAGGTCCTACATTTGACCTAGGAAAAGTATTTTGGGAAAAAGATTGTTGTGCAAAGGGAGGCCTTTGGGGTCCAGGTTGACCTTGATTATAGAAATTGGAAGGTCCTGCTTGGTTGCCCTGATTCCAAGAGAAATTTAGGTGATTTCTCCATCCTGGATTGTATGTGTTACTATATGGATTATTCTGGTATAAGGCATTAACACTATCATTAGAAGTGCCCCCAGAGGTGTTGGGGCATTCTTCTATGACATGTCCAGGGGATTGGCACCAAGCACAAATCTTAACCAAATTGACTGATGGTGGCTCTCTAGGAACAATAGCCTCAATTCTCTTGATTAGGCTATCCAAATGGGCTTCCTTGGCTACTATCCCATCCACAAAATATCATTTTCCTCCTATGGTTCTTTCACTCTCTTGGGTTGATTCCCACTCACGGGTTTTGTCAGCTAAGTCAAGTAAGAATTCCCATGCCTTTCCTTCATCTGTAAAGGATGTGAATCCCTCAGGGCACATAAGACTCTATTATTTGTTTAGTTGGGTAATCAATACCCTCATAAATTATTTGACATAAATGCCATAGGTCTAGGCCATGGTGAGGGCATTCTTGGAGTAGATCCTTGAATCTCTCCATAAGTTTAGAAAATGACTCACTAGGCTTTTGCCTAAACTGAAGGATATCACTTCTAAGCTTATTGGTCTTGTGAGTTGGGAAAAACTTCTTAAGGAAGACAACTGTGAACTGTTCCCATGAGGTTATAGAATTTGTGGGTAACCTATACAACCACTTCTTAGCTTGGTCTTTCAATGCAAAAGTGATAAACCTAAGCTTAACAGCATCATCAGAAAGCTGTTGGATCTTAATTAGAACACATACCTCTTCAAATTCCCTTAGAAATAGGTATGCATCCTCAAAGGTCAACCCATGGAAGTGGGGCAACATAGTGATGTATTGAGATTTGAGTTCAAAATTATTACTCTGGGCTTGTGGTAGAACTATGCAGGAAGGTTGGGTTGTTCTAGCAGGGTAGAACCTATCTTTCAGAGATTTAGGTGAAGGGTTTTGCTTTTGATCTCCCATATTGAAGGGTTTTAAAGAGAGCAAACGTATTGGGTCACTACTTGTTGGATCTCTTCTTTTTAACCGATTCTTAGTATTACGTACCCACTTAACACTCATGCAACAGAAAACTACCTACAACTAAAGTAAGACATGCACAAAAGAATGGATAGCAAAACTTTTTTTTTTTTATGATTTTTTGATTTTTTTTGGCTTTTTGGGAGCTTACCGGCAGGGATCCGGGGTTGCTCAGGTCAATTCCTGAGGTACTGCTACAGGGCAAAACATGTCTTTATCATACTGTGAGGCATGGCGACCTCCACTGATACAACTATTATTGCAAGTTGTTCTTCTCAGGAATTCAATAAAAGAAAAGAAAAAATATAAAACAAAGCAAACAAAGCACTCCGATTTACCAAAAGAAAGTGAAAAATAACATGGAACTGTCTCCCCGGCAACGGCACCAAAAACTTGTTTGAGATTTAAAATGTAACCGCAAGCGTACGGATCAGTGTAGCTACGAGTCGAACACAGAGAGAGCAGCCACTTTATTTTTTATTTCTTTTAATAATGCGAAAGTGAACTGATTAATGGTTGTGATCTAATTCTAATTACCGTCCTAAACATATGTATCTAAAATAACGTCCTAACCATTTGTCATCTAAGAATTTAAAGATGCAAGCCACACAATTAAAATTAAATAAATAAATAACTGAAAATAAACAACCCACGCAATTAAAAAAATAAATAAATAAATAAAGGAAAAAAACTGAAATAAAAATAAAGTAAAAGAAAGGGGATAAAGCTAGAGAGAGACTCACAAGTAGGTTTCTCTACTTAGCCCGAGGGATACATCATAATATGAGCTTCCCTACTTGACCAGAGAGTCACTCTTACAAGGGTTACTCTACTTGGCTTTAGGGAAAGGGAGACAATTAAAATAAAACAAATAAATTGATGGTTCTATGGCTAGGAAGGGCAAAGCCAACACATACACTAGCCATGAACCTTGGGGGAAAGGAATAGCAATAATGTAACGACTGAAAATAAAAATCCTAAATTAAGAAAGAAAGGG
>NW_024868718.1:10387-26353 GCF_013358625.1 Macadamia integrifolia | reverse complement strand
ATTAATTGACATAAAAACTATTACAAAAGTGATTAAAGCAAAAATAAAGAATTAAAACTAAAGAGAGAGCAACTAAAAAAAACTAGAAGAAGAATGAATTGTCTCCCCTCCTCTTACATGAGTTGTATTTATAGGGAATGGGGAGGTAGGGTAACAATTTTCTCTTTCCTAAAAGAGAGAAACCCACAATTGATTGTGAGATCTTTTGAGACCAAAAGTGCTAAGGTGGAGGAGAGAGAAGAGAGAAATAAACTTTGAGAAATTTCCTATAATTTGTTTGCTTATTTTCTTTCCTTTTTTTTTTCTAATTTATTTCTCTTCTTTTTCTTCCTCCAAGGGACGATTTTCCTTCTTGCTTTGTGTGATTTGGACAATCTTTTGGTGATGATGTGGAGGAGAGAGAAGATTTGGACAATCTTTATTTCTCCTTTTTTTTTTTCTTTCCTTTTTTTTTTTCTTCTCTTCTTGCGCAGGAACGCTTCCACGATTTTTCTTGCTTCTAATTTGATGTGGAAATCCCCTCCATGCCCTTAGTGCTTTAAGTGAATGAAAAATAGAAAATCTTCAACAAATTCTCTAAAAAAAACAACCATAAGATTCGAACTTGAGACCTCTTGGTGAGCAAGGGAATTTTGTACACCATAGCTCACTAACTACGCTAGGTAGTTGTTGTTATCAAAAACGAATCTTCAATCACTTAAGGATGTGGTCCATCGATCCTTGTTGGCATTTGGAGTATTCCTTGTACCTCTGGGACAACTGCAAATGGGCTGGTTCTACATCTCAGTTCAGTTCTAATCCATTATTCTTTTTCTGGCCCGAAAAGAATAATCATTTGTATGGGTGACCAAACGAATATGTACTTTTAATTGAACACATCCATCTTGCTCAGAATTTTGTCCTCTTCGCAACCATGAAAGAAATATGACCTCTTTACGTGTAAAATTGAAGATATAGCGCTCGATAGTCCTTAAGGCCTTGAAAATATAAAACCTGCAAAAAGAGAGTAAACCCCAAGGTAGCTCCATTCTAAATATGTAAAATGCATGTTTTACTACCCTAGATTTCACACATAAATGTGCTCATCACCAATGCCAGTCATTGATGGCGGTGCATAAGATTGGGCCAAAGTGCATGGGGCAAGGCTAGCACAGGAGGGCAGGTAATGTGTATAAGGTGTGCGTGCAATGGCATGGGTGTGTGACACATGGCACACAGCAGTGGCATAGGTATGTGGGCAGTGGCATTGGTGGGCGGCACATGGCACGCAGGAAGTGGCATTAGTGTGTAGCACATGGCACACGAGGCAGCATGCATTTGTAGCATGCGCGTGCAGCACATAGCGCGGGGTAGCACGCACATGGGCAAAGATAGCAGCATGGGCATGGGCTGGGTAAAAATAGGCATAGGCATGGGCTACAGCCAGCGGGGGCACTGGTAGTAGCCGGTGGTGGCACAAGCTGTAGCCAGTGGGTGCACAGGAAGGGTCGTGCAGGGGCGTGGGCTACCTCGTGTGGGTGCACGAGCTGCATCGTATGGGGGCCCGAGCTAGGTCATACGGGGGATGAATTTTGGGTATTTGGGTAGGTAAGGGATGAATTTTGGGGTATTTGGGTAGGTAGGAGATTTTTCCAGGCTTCCCAGTGTGCGCGACATAGGTACAAAAAAATGTGATTTTCTAGGGAGGATTGTGAGAGATCTGATGGTCTGATTTTGACGTGCCTCATCAGAATCGTATTTTTGAGCACTATCCATCTGTATGGTCATCTTAACTAGATTCTTTTGTATATAGAAAGTCAAAATTGGACACTCTTCTCTCTCGTGTAGGGTTTCCAGTGTTTTCAAGTAGTGGAATGTTTTTGGGTTTTCTTAGTCCATCATCTCCGTTGATCGGAAATCAGAAGTCGCATCTAAGATCCACATTTCATCATAGCCAAAGGAGGGTGATAAAATTGGGTGTTTGCAAAATGCCCCTCTTTGGCCGAGGCCTGTGCTAACAGCCGAAGGGCAAAGAAAAAAAGATCACATTTTGACACTCGGAGCATGTAATGTCGTCATCTTGCTCATTTATGACAGAGTTGAAAAATACAACAGATAATATCTCTCAACTTCATTAGAGTTTTAGGACTTACCTGGGTTACCGATTGTAGGAAAGGAATTCGTTGCTCTTCCAATTCTGTAAAAAAATGTTAGTACTTTGATCTTTGACTTTTCTTTAGCTGGGCTTCACATGTGCCAGTTCAGGGAATTTGGTCTACAGGTTGGTTTTTTCGAACCAATCTAGACTATCTGGGACCGATGGTTACAAGAGAGAAATTCACTGCTCTTCCAATCTTGCAACAAATAAAAACATTTAATTCCTAGATTTTCCTTAGCTAGGCTTCATATATGCTAGTTTAGGGATTTGGTCTCCAGGCTGGGTCTTTCGAACCAATTTAGACTATCTAGGACCGATGGTTACAAGAGAGAAATTTGTTACTCTTCTAATCTTGCAACAAATGAAAATATTTTATTCTTGGATTTTCCTTAGCTGGGCTTCACATGTGCCAGTTTAGGGATTTGGTCTATGAGATCGGGTCACTTGGAGCCGATACAAAGAGAAAGGGTCCCTTGAGGCCTGGTAAATACAATTGGCCATCCAGGGCTGGGTTAATGAAATTGTTTCTCTTCTTGATTTTCCCTTGATTTGTTGATTTTTGGTTTTTTGATTTAGAACCTTGCTTTTATTATTGATCTTGCTTTTTGCTTTTTACCCTTGATTTGGAATCTTGCCCTTATCATTGATTTTGATTTTACCATTGATCTTGCTTTTTCTTTTTACCTTGAATTTTGACCATGAGGAATTCTTTTACTCATTAATAAAATTTTGACCATTACTTTTCTCTTTTTCATGTGATATAATTTCCACCTACCACAAGAATTTGAATTTTACCTTCCTTTTGATTTTCACTTTCCATTTCTCATGTGAATAAATTTTACCTACCACATGAATTTGACTTTTATCTTTCTTTTGATTTTCACTTTCCATTTCTCATGTGAATAATTTTTACCTACCACATGAATTTGACTTTTACCTTCCTTTTGATTTTTACTTTCCATTTTTATGTGAATTTGAATTTCCAACTACCAAATGAATTTTTACCTTCCCTTTGAACTTTTACTTCCCATGTGACATAATTTGCAACTACCACCAAAATAATTTTGAATTTGGTATTTGGTAGTAAGAAACTTTGATTTGCACTTTGGGATTGGAATCTCAATTTTTTTTTTTATTTTGGGAAAAATGAGTTTTTTTCCTATAAGATGGTCCCCCCCCCTTCCTTTGTTCATGCCTCATTCTAACTTTTCTGAGTGAAGAACAATTCATAAGTGAGTTGGTTCGGGTTTCTGGAACCTTTAAGTTTTTCTTGAAGTTCTTCATTTTGTTCTTGAAGTTCTTCATCTTGTTCTTGAAGATCTTCATCTTGTTCTTGAGGGAGGAGTCATTTGGAGAATTTGACATTCTTGTGGGCTTTTGTGCAAATTGAAAAACTTTTTGGGGCTTCTTATGATTTTAGAAAATATGGCTGAAAAAAGAAAGAGAAAGACTTATGGAGAAATCCAGCTGGAGAGTTGCAGTAGTTCTTCCTAAAGGGATGAGGGCCTGGCCGATTGGTACTCCTGGCAGACTCTTCACAATAGTCAAAACCACATCTGCAATTCCATATGGGGTTCTTGGGTAAGTCTTTACATTTCATTCATTATTTTGATCATCTTTTATTCTTGTTTTATTTGAAAGAAGAAAGAGAAAGACTTGTGGAGAAATCCAACTGGATGATTGCAGTAGTTCTTCCCAAAGGGATGAGGGCCTGGTCGATTGGTACTCCGGGCAGACTCTTGACAATAGTCAGAACCACATCTGCAACTCCGTTTGGGGTTCTTGGGTAGGTCTTTACATTTCATTAATTATTTTGATCATCTTTTATTCTTTTTTTTTCTTTTTTCTTTTATATTTTTTATGTTTTTTTTTATTCTTTATTTCCATTAGCATGCGGGGAGGGAACCACCTACCTTGGCCCTATATGGCCATCCGAACATGGTTCAGTCATGATACATGATACTTCCTCGTAGAGTGAAGGAGATGGTTGATGCATCATACCTGTGCAACCCTTGTAGAGACCCGAAAGTTCAATCCGGCATTAGTGGGGACCCTGACGGAGCGGTGGTGGCTGAGTACTCATTCTTTTCATTTTCCTGTTGCATGACGCCTCTATGCTTTTATGCCTTGACAGGCATTCCATTTGGGGGTAGACCCATGGCCCTACCCGAGACTCCAACTGTTAGGGAGTTCGCAAACTTGATAGGCCTAAACATTATGGCTGACCAGACATATATCAGTCTTGGAGAGATCAGTACAAGATGGTGGAGAACCGGCTTGTGGGTGAACCCAGGCAACATGGCATAGGTGGCTTGTTCTTTCTTTCTGTTTACTGTGGGTCAGTGCCTTTTAAGTGACCTCCAAAGGGGAGTAAACATTCGTCTGGTGTTCTTCTTTCAAAATCTTGAGCCAATAGATTCTTGGGACTGGGGTGGGGCTGCCTATGCATATCTCTTGCAAACCCTAGACCTGTTGTCATATGGAGACTAAGGTCTCAAGGGAGCGAGCTTCATCCTCAGGTAATTTTCCTTCTTGTACCTATTTCCTTTCATTCATTTGGATTGCACTTTCTTACTTCAATCTCTTGAAATAGCCTTAGTGCTTTGAGCACTTGGGAATTATAGCTCCCAAACTGAGGGATCCTCAAGCATTTTTCTTCCCTATAGCCACAAGGTGGGGAGATAATCAGGTGCTCAGGGCTCGGCGCCATCCTCCGGGGACCACTACTTGTTCTCTTTTGAACGATCTCATCGAGGTATGCCACATTTGACACTGAAGTTCCTTTTATCTTGTGTTGTACTTACTTTTCCTTGGATTTGCAAGTCACTAGGTGACCATTCCAGTGCCTCATATTTTTAGACTCTGACAGAGTTGCATTGGCTAAACACTTATCCGAGAACCGGGTCCTTTTCTGGGACATATGAGGTCACATTTGGTATCTGGGAGAGAGAGTAGTTCCCCAGTGGTCAGATGTTGAGTCACGCTTCTCTCCCAGTCTTCCTCCACGCATTATGCACTGCCCAGAGATCATTTTTTGACTGGGATAAAGACTACAGAGCCTTCTTGGAGGAGGAGACAGTATGCACCCCTCTTGGTCCTGATGGTCCAGTGGTATGTTTCCCTTTCTTGAGTATTTCCTTCAAATTATTTCTTGTTTTGGTTTTGACTGATGTTCTTTCAAGTGAGAACACGACGTGTAGACCCTTCTATTGTTCAGTCGCATATCAGTGCTATTGATCCTTCACAAGTGGGACCCTCTACCAATGTAGGTGGGTCTCTCAGAGTTGTTAACATCCCCTTCCGTGGCTTCCCCGCTTGGTGCTATCCCAACGCAGCCAACCTCAGTCTCCCTCATCTTCTGGAGCTAAAGATAGATGTAGATGCTTCCCTTGAGCTGCCCATTCCTTATGATTATGTGAGTATTTGATCATTCTTCAATTGACACTTGACTTCCTTTGGCGGATATGCTCTTTCTTAGGTGTCTCCGGAGGTCAATATGAGATCAGGAGGATGCATAACGGCCTGTGCGAGGCAATGGCTGCTGAGGTATTTCATACTTTCCTTTTTTTTTCTTTTTGCCCTTCTTCTTCTTGATCCTTGAATATATTCCTTAGGATGGGAGGATTGCTACCTTGGAGAGCCAAGTTAGTTCCTATGAGCAGAAAATTGCACAACAAGATGTACTGATTTAGGACATGACATAGAGGCTGGAGCAGACTAGACTAGCATCTGCGGGTTCCCCGATACTCCATGGGGATGATTCAGAGTATGGTTCAAATGATGACTTTTTACCCATAGGGATTTGTTCCTATATTTCTTATAAACACAAACACATGTATATTTTCCTTTTTCTTTTTCCCTCTCCTTGTTTGTTCATAATTATATTTTAGCATCTTATGAATGAAAATATATCTTTGGTATAAAGAAAATATTTTCTTTTTGTTTTTGTTTTTGTTTTTTTTTTTTTTTTTTTTTTTTTTTTGTGGTTTACAATGTTTAGGCATTATCAATTTCATAACTCAAGTCATAATTAGAATAATCGGGATAACACGAGAATCCAAATACTTTCTCATTCTATTACCAAGTGAATTACATGAAAAGGGAAACAATTGTCCTACCATAGACATGATAGGTGAGTAACAAGGTGGGGAGACAACTCTTGAGGTGGGTGAAAGTGTATTAACTCCTCTCGGTCCGTCACCTCATGCCCACATTGTTGGCCGATGTACGTAGGCAAATAAAAGGATGTGTGAGTCAATCCCATCAGCCTAACATAATTGTAGCTAGGGGTCTTTATCAGAAAATTTTCTTGTGGCCTCCCTGGGCACCTCCATACGATATCTTATATAGTCTTTTCCTGCACTTACTTCTCCCAATCAGTGATAAGGTCAAATTCCAAAACTTCCCTCTTGTCTTGGTAGCAAAGAGCTTCAAGTGGGCCTCCTTTTAATTGTTTGGTTAACTTCAGTTTCTTGAGGAGCCAAATCTAAAAAATAACAGAACTCCCTTGATAATGATCTAGTCTGAATCTGTGGCCATGTCTCATGTCATCAAATCCCTTGAATGTTTCTTCAAAAATCGTAGGGATGATGTCACCTCCCTTCTTCAACTGTTTTACCACCACAATTAGCATGGATAGTGCACCATGCTCAGGATTTCGAAGAACATAGCGAGTTATCAGGAAAAGTTAATAAGCATCTTGTGATCTCTGTTGATGGATTCCTCCCATTGGTAGATATTGGATGAAGATCTGGGCCACTTTCAGAATGTTAATCTTCCCTTACTTGGCAAATTGCTTCACTTCCTCTTCTCTCCATCCGAAGAAGTCCTGAATTTTCTCTGAATAATCTTTCTTTAAATATTGTTGGAACAACTTGCCTTTGGGTGGGGATAACATATAAACCCAAAATTCTTCGAGAGTTGGGCAGATCTCTACTGATCTAAACTAAAATATATGTAGGTTGGCATCCCAGTGTTGAGGCACCTGCCAGAGTAACTGATGATGTAATTTCACACACCTGATCCGACTGAGGAATGACACATTCATGGATTTCAGCAATCCTGGCACCCTTATGTTCATGTCTCATCCAACGAGCTCATGACTTTTCTTGAAACCGTTACAAACAAAAGAGATATGATGATTTATCAAAGTATTACTCAGTAGCTAATGACTCAAACAAGCCTTTACCACTGTTGCATAAAGCACTTTTTTTTTTTTTTTACTGATCAAGGGTGGTGAATAAACTGACATTGATAAACTGATGCCAGGTGGTGATTTTCTTTTAGGGGATGGAATCCTGGATAAAGATTGATGGACCAATGGGTGGATGATAGATACTTAATGGTCTTTTATACCAAATGGTGATTCTTGGGGGATAAAATCCTAAATAAGAAGTGACAGACCAATGAGTGGATGACAGATACCTAATGGTCTTTCATGCCAAATGGCAATTCTTGGGGGACACATACTATGATGATCTTTTAAGATACTTTGATTATTAATCGAGGAACCAATTTATTGCCTTTAGATGGTTAAGACCATACTTGCATATATCAAGTTGCCTACGTATCCCTTGAAAGGAATTAGGTCTGATGTAGTTCAGGCTCTTCACCCTTTCAGACATAATATTTCTTGAGTTGATCCATGTTGACCAGTCCGGGTATTTCTTCACCGTTGTGGTCTTTGAGTTTCACATCTTTGCCTGGTAAAATCTCTTCGACGGTGAATGAGCTGCTTGAATTGGGCTTGAATTTTTCTCTTGGGTCATAAATTTGGGCTCTTTGTTCTCGAAGAACAAGGTCACCCTCCTCTATATGGTGGGGTTTCACATTCTTGTTAAAGGCCCGGCCATTCTCAGTTAATGTTTTTTCAGATTATCATGGCTTTCATGTGCCTTTCATTGAAAAATTGAGCTTGTAATGTCTAGCCTTCACCCATTCTCCTTTAGGTAGCTAACTGTCAAGAAGCACCCTTAGGGATGGTACCAAAATTTTCACGGGTAGAGCTGCTTTAACCTCATATACCAAAGAGAAAGGGGTTGCCCCTATCAAGGATCGTACAAAAGTCTGGTATGCCCATAAGGCAAGGGGTAACTTATTAGCCCAATCCTTGTGTGTTTTCGCCATTTTCTGCAGGATGACTTTGATGTTCTTATTGGCTGCTTCCACTATCCCTTTGGACTGCGACCTGTAAGTGGTAAAGCGATGCCTTCTGATACTGAACTTTATGCAGATTTTATCGGTCTTGCTCCATAAATGGGATCCCTAATCTGATATCAATTCTTGAGGTACTCCATATCGAAAAATGATATTTTCTTGGATAAATTTTACCACCTTAGCAGATGTGAGGACTACATAGGACTGAGCTTCTACCCATTTGGTGAAATAATCAATGGCTACCAAGATAAACTCGTGACCATTGGATGCCTTGGGGTTAACCTTTCCAATGATATCGATGCCCCAAGTAGAGAATGGCAAAGGTGAACTGAGCGAATGCAACTCTGTTGGTGGGATATGTTTGATCTTAACGAATATCTGACACTTGTAGCATTTCTTGACAAAGTCCACACAATCTACTTCCATTATGTTTCAGTAATATCCCAGCCTAAGGATCTTCTTAGATGACATCTTGGCATTCATGTGGGTTCCACAAAGACCTTAATGAATTTCCTCTATGATGGTTGTAGCTTATTCCTCATCTACACACAACAACTGTATTCCATCATAGGATCTCTTGTATAATAGATCCTCTTGAAGAATAGACGGGTGGCATATCTTCTCAGAAACTTCTTTTCTCTATTAGTTGCTCAACAGGGTGCTTTCTTTCCTTGATGAAATCGAGCGAACTAAGACCGACCATCCATAATGAGAGAGTTCACAAAATTCTGATAAATGGGTCTGCTTCTTTGTTCCACCAAGAACGGTTGAATCCTAGCCAGAGGGTTGCATTTTACTATAGAAGCCAAGGTTGCAAGGGTATCAGCAAACTTGTTATCTCTCTGGAAGTATTTGAACGAGATCTTCTCAATGTGTCTAGTCACCTCTTCCAGATGTTCTTGATATGACTTCAACTTTTCATCTCTAGTTTTCCACTTTCCCTGTGTCTGAAAGATGACGATGGATGAATCATAGTATACCTTGATCCTTTTTACCCCAATAGTCAAAGCAGTTTCGAGCCCCAAAGCACAAGCTTCATATTAGTCAATATTGCTGGTACAGGGGAAATCGAGATGAAATGATGAAGGAAAATAAAGGCTGTCAGGAGTGATAAGCAATATTCCCACACCACATCCCTTCTGATTGGCTGCTCCATCAAAGAATAACTGCCATTCATTAACTGTGTCTTCTTCCTCCATTGCGGTGATTTCTTCGTTGGGAAAGGTATCATCCAAGGATCTTCCATCTTCTATGGGGTGGGCAGCCAAATGATCGGCTATGGCCTACCCCTTGATAGATTTTTGAATAACATAGGTGATGTCAAACTCTGATAGTAAAAGCAACCAACGGGTCATTCTTCCGGTTAGGGTTGGTTTCTCGAAGAGGTATTTGATGGGATCCATCCTTGAAATCAAGTGCACCGGATAGGAAACCATATAGTATCACAACCTTTCCATTGCTCAAATCAAGGTAGCATAAGTTCTTTCCAATGATGTATACCGTGTCTCATATTCTAAGAACTTCTTGCTAAGGTAGTATATGGCATGCTCTGCCCCTTCTTTCATCTCCTTTTGTGCTAGCAAAAAGCCCATAGAATATTCTCCCATGGATAAGTATAAGAGAAGTGGTTCTCCTTCCACCGGCGGTGTTAATACTAGTGGGTTCATGAGGTATCCCTTGATTTTGTCAAAAGCTTGTTGGCATTGGTTGTTCCATTCCGTGAGCTGATCCTTCTTCAACAGCTTGAAAATTGGTTCACAGATTGTAGTCAACTGAGCTATGAATCTACTAATATACTGGATGTGACCCAGAAATCCTTGTATTTGCTTCTAAGTCTAAGGTGTGGGTATTTCTTGAATTGCTTTGATCTTGATAGGGTCGACTTCAATGCCTCTCTCTCCCTCACCAAGAATCCTAACAACTTTTTTGTTGTTGCCACAAATACACACTTCTGAGGGTTTAACTTCAGCTGATACTTCTTGATTCTTTCAAAGAAAAGCCATAGTGTGGGAATATGCCCCAGTCGATCTTTTGACTTTACTATCATGTCATCCACATAGACCTCTACATCTTTGTTCATCATGTCATGCAATATGGCCATAGCTACTCTTTGATAAGTTGCCCAAGTATTCTTTAGTCCAAAATGTATCACCTTATAACAATAGGTTCCCCATGGAGTGGTGAAGGTTGTCTTCTCACGATCTTCTAGGTGCATGCTTATTTGGTTGTATCCTGAGAATCCATCCATAAATGATAACAAAATATGCCCTGCCATATTATCCACCAATACATCAATGTGAAGTAATGGGAAGTCATCTTTAGGGCTCACTTTATTAAGATCTTTGAAGTCCACGCACATTCGTACCTTGCCATCTTTCCTTGGTACTGGTACTATGTTGGCCAACCATTGGGGGTACTTCAGCACTTGTAGAAACCCTTCATTCTACTGCTTTACAACTTCTTCTCTGATCTTCTCACTCCATTCTGGTCACATTCTTCGAAGCTTTTGCTTTACCGATTTTACCCCAGGGTAGATTGGCAGTCAATGCTGCACGATGTTGGGATTGATACCAGGAATATCCTCATAAGACCAAGCAAAGACCTCGGTGAATTCCTTCAGAAGACTAATCATCTGTTTCACTTCTTCGTCATCAAGGGTAGTGCCAATTTTTCCTCTCGAAGGCATTGGTTGGTTCCTAGATTAATAACCCGAGTATCCTCATGGATGGGTTGGGATTTTTTTGGTTTACATTATTTTATTAATTCTTGAAATTTATTAAGATCATCATCAAAAAAAAAGAGGCAAGTCAAAAAGAGGCAAGTCATACTCAGAATCAGAAATTTTATTCATGAAAGAAGGAGTCACTGACTCGATATACAAGGACTCTGGACTCTCTTCGAGAGGGGAAGTCAACACGAAATCATAAACAACAGACTCAACTACAAACTTGAGAACTGGATTGATGCTTTTGCCAGGGGTATTCAGGTTGGTTGACTCAATAGCATGAGCAAACTTGAAGTTTTCTCTAATGCTTGTCCAGTTCAAGAGCGGTTTAGTGGCTCGATGGATGAGGAGGTGTGGCAAAGGGCCTTCTTATTCTTCTGAAAAAGTTACTATTATTTCTTTAGTGGCGCAATAGTTCTTCTGGATAGGTGCTTGCTTCTTCATGAATACCAGCTGGTCAATTTCATGTTCTCAGAAGTCAAACTTTTTGATGGGTGAAGATTGGTGGAGACTGCTCAATCCTTTTTCTATAAAGTCCATCTTTTTAAGCTTATTGAGGGATGCCATCCCAGTACCTTAGTCACATCTTTGACCACCTTCATGAGCCTTCTCGTTGCAATTGGTTTGGGAAGAGTACATAGAAACCATCATTCTCTGTGCTTTTCTTTGCTTCACATACGCACTTCTTCCTCTGAAAGGACGAGGCTTGAGCTCGTGTAGCTCTAGGGGTCTTGGTTCTTGTAGGAGGGAGCAAATGTAGCTTTTCAAATCAATAGGAAGCAGAAGACTCCAGGTAAGCATTATCTTCTTTTCCCATTCTCTTTTTAGGAGGACTCGAGAACTTGGGGCCTCCTTTGATTGGATCAATATTGTAGGGTGGGAGGAAGACCCAATCTCAATCAGTGCAATTTCTTCTATCTCGGTGATGCAACTATCTTGATCACTTTCTTTAACTAGCATTTTCTGTTATTCCACTTCATGAGTCACCCGGTCGAACTCATCTTGGCAAAATACTTCAAATCCTGGTTGTATCTTTGCGGTGATTTCATCAAACTATGGCTCCAAATTTTCGCAGAAAGGGAAATCCTCTCATTCTTTTACAAAATACCTATTGAGAGTAGGGTAGTAAGAGATGAAGATCTTTCTAGTCATCCTCAGCACTTTCTGCCCTTTGGTGGTCATAGGAGTGTATGTCACACCCCGTTCACACCAAACCGGGCCAGTGACCGGGTTAAAACCGGTTAACCCAAACCTGCCAGGATCATCTGATACTGTATTCCACCACAGCATACACATAACTAATAACAACGTATCAGATCAGCGGAAGACTAGGTTTACCTGTGAATATTCCCATAATACTTGATACCCAAATTGTGATACAATAGTTATATACATGTGGGCCCTAAGGCATGATATTTACACAATAAAAGTACAATTCACATATCAAGTACATAAAGGAAACCAGAAAAAATCAGAGTACAAAGCTCAGCTCGGCATCAAAGGCTAGAGCTCAGCTCGGCATCAAGGGTTAAGCTCAGCTCGGCATCAAGGGTTAAGCCCAGCTCGGCATCACATGGTAGAGCTCAACTCAACCTCAAAAGTGGAGCTCAGCTGGGCATCAGAACTGCGGTCCCACAGCACAACTCTAGCACGAGCAGTCAGTGCCGTGTTCTAACTCCCCAGGGGCCTACCAGTCCTCTTCGGGGAACTCGAATGTGGGACCCACCCCGTGCTCCTCAGATGTATGACCTACAAAATCATCTAAAAAGGGGCGCACACGTGGGATGAGCTCACTAGCTCAGTAAATGGTAAGATGGACCACACAGCAATCCACACAGCCAAACACAATCATATGCAATACATTTTAAAACACATCCACCTAAGCAACATTACTAAGTCTTTGGTTTAGTGCCACTACAGCCACAGTGCGCGTATACTCCGGGTACGAGCCGCGAACTCCATCCTGTGATACGCCCATAGGACTATCAGAGAAGGCCCACCATGAGTACTCGGAAAAATAAAAACATGCCGTCCACCGGCTCTCAACAGAAAAGTAAATGACTGAAATTAAAGGTGCTAACTCCAGCAATTTAAAAGCAGTACGATTGGCCCTCTTGAATATACCACCGGGTTTGTCGACTGTCCTAATGACCCACCGGACGTTATGTCTAACCACCACAGTGACCCGACAACCGCGACCACTGCTTCCCCCGAAATGGTAACCCAACACCTTAACCCCTGTTAGAAAGGGTCGTAGCACGGGACGGTGAAAATCCTAAACCGTATGCTCCTATATGACAATAGTACGATTGTATAGTGCCACCGCGTCCCATACCACGGGCCACCAATGCACTCGTTTTCAAGCCGACTATGGCATCTAGTCTATCAATGCATTATGCACCATGATGTCAACATTCATCACATAAGCATCTCATCACTTGGCATTTAGAAAGTAAACATAGCACACATGCATAACAATGGGAGGATGACTAATCTACATAGCATATTCATGATGGCATAACTAGACTAGATACATTTAAATGAATGCCAAACAATGCCTTGAAACAAGGTCAAATGTCCTCTCCCCACTTACCTGTAGTGTACAAGGATTCCCGTTCGGTACGAGTGAGATCCGGTGCGAGAAGTGTAGGATTTGGTGAACCTAACATGAGTGAGTGGGGTTAGTATTTCACCATTTTAGGATCAAAATTAACAAGATCCGATGACAAAATCATGTTTAGAACGTTAAAAGAAGGTCGCACGTTCGATTTGGGTCCAATCGGACGTAAAAATCACATTCGGGGCCTCTCAGGTGGGTCAGACAGCCCACCTGTCTGACCCACCAGTTGGCCCACCGGTTGGCCCATCGGTCTAGACTGGTGAGCAAGTTGGCCCACCGGTTGGCCCGTCGGTCTGGCTCGCCTGTTGGGCCTGGGGGGTCTGTTAAGACCAGCGGGCAGGGTAGCCCACCGGTTAGTAAGCCGGTCTGGCCCACTGGTTGTGTCCAAAGGCCCTGCCCTCTCAGGCGAGTGCCCACAGGCGAGCCAGATGGCCCACCGGTCTGGGCGAAAAAATTGTTGTTTCTTCCCAACTTCCTCCATTCTTTGGGGATTCAAATGGGGCTTTTTTCAACCCATTCTTCACACTTTCAATGTCTTATAGGATGGTTCTAACCTAGATCTAGGTTAGATTCAAGTGATGGGAAGCCATCTTACCTTCTTTGCTCAAGAACACCTTCCAACCCTCAAAATCACTTCAAATCCACAATGCTTCTCCAACCTTGTCAATACCTCTTCAAATCCTTCAAGATCAACACATAAATCATCTATTAAACCTTAGATTCATCATTTCAAAGGGGATTACAAGATCTCAAGAAACCCTACACGAATCAAGGGTTTACGCTTGGGTATAGTGAATGTTTAAGGAACCCAACTTTGCTTACCTCTAAATGTAGATCTAGTGTTGAAGATCACTCTTCCGATGTCGGAATGGGAAGATCAAGCTTCGACGCCGCTGAAATCCTTCTCTTCTTCCTCTTCCTTCTCTTCCCTTCTTCTTCCCTTTCTTTTCTCTCTCCTCTTTACTATCCTCACCAACGTACGAGTGTCATAAATGAAAAGAAAAGAAAATCATAA
Source organism: Macadamia integrifolia (assembly GCF_013358625.1). Classification (NCBI taxonomy): domain Eukaryota; kingdom Viridiplantae; phylum Streptophyta; class Magnoliopsida; order Proteales; family Proteaceae; genus Macadamia; species Macadamia integrifolia. The sequence continues at coordinate 11,700 of NW_024868718.1, read as the reverse complement.
ATGCTATATATATACTTCTTAAATAACTAAGTAGTTCACATGGATGGGTCACTCAGGTGGGTGGGTGCGCCCACCTGTCCGCCCACCTGTCCGCCCACCTGAGGACCAAAACTTGGGATTTTGACAGAGTTCAGGCCTCGGCGTGAACCCCACCCTGGCATACAATGTAATATACGTATACACCTTAATTTACGGCTACAATACCTGCTTTATCCATACATGGCCTTATGATAGGTGCATGTACACGGCTTGGGTATTCCTGTCTCTTCTGGCACTGGCTCGGACTTGTCGGGTCAGCCAGTGTTTAAGGTCACCCTTGCCATCATAGTCCATAAGGAGCCCGCTCTAACTCTCTCCGATTCGGGTCCTGCATAGTTAAACCGGGTCAACCATGTAATCAGACCGGGTTTAAGAAGTAGGGTATTACATTTACCCCCCCTTCTGAAAAATTTCATCCTCGAAATTGCGTACCTGGTTGATCAAAAAGATGAGGGTACTTGGCTTGCATTTCATCCTCTTTCTCCCAAGACGCTTCTTCAAGTGAATGATTAGCCCACCGCACCTTTACATAGGAAATGGAGCGGTTGCGAAGGGTTTTCACCTTTCGGTCCAAAATTTCAATTGGCTGCTCTATATAGGTCATGTCAGCTTCAAGGTATTCTGGGTCCATGGGTAATACATGAGAGGGATCATGAACGTATCGCTTTAGCATGGATACATGGAATACATTATGAACATCCCCGAGTGAAGGTGGCAGAGTAAGCATGTAGCCAACCTGGGCTAAGATCTCAAATGGTCCAATGTATCTTGGGCTCAACTTCCCCTTTCTGTGAAACCTTTGCAACCTTTTAGTAGGAGAGATTTTGAGAAATACCTTTTCTCCTGGCTGAAATTCAATGTCTTTTTTGCAGGTGTCCGCATAGCTCTTTTGACGGGACTGAGCTGCTTTAATCCGTTCTCGGATAACGTCGAATTTGTCACAAGTCATCTGTATCATCTCAGGTCCTAACATTCGACGTTCACCTACCTCATCCCAATACAAAGGAGTTCTGTAATTTCTGCCATATAATGCCTCATACGGAGCCATCCCAATTGTAGCTTGGTAACTGTTGTTATAGGCAAACTCCATAAGAGGTATATATTCTTCCCAACTGCCACTCATCTCCATTGTACATGCCCTGAGCATGTCCTCTAATATCTGTATGGTTCGCTCCGACTGACCATCAGTCTGTGGGTGGAAGGAAGTACTCAAATTCAACTGCGATCCCAAGGCATGCTGTAAGCTTTTTCAAAATCTGGAAGTGAACCTTGGG
>NW_024868718.1:0-7358 GCF_013358625.1 Macadamia integrifolia | reverse complement strand
GATTCATTGGTCCGGTTCTAGAGGATCACTCCCCACCTTAGAGAATACAGGTGGTAAGTTCCTCTTGAATGACTCCACTACCTTTGACATATTATTTGTCGGCGGAAAGTTAGGAGCATAAGCTGGATAGTAAGAGTATGGAGGAGGCACCCCATACTGAGGAACACTGAATGGTGGGATTGGAGGTGTACTTCCCACTTGTGGTCCCGTTCCCGACCCTACAGGCGGGTCCTGTGGAGTAAGTATCAAGGGAGGATGACCCGATTGAGAAAGGTCCAATTGTTGCTGACTAGCAGTCATAAATGCTTGCTGTTGCTGAAGCATTTGTTGCTGAAAAGCCTGTTGTGACTGCTGAATTATGGTAGCAACATCTCCCGGAGTAATAACCGGTGGAGGGTCCGGGAGTGTAGTCATAGGTGGGTCCCCATGTGCCCCACCCTGACCAAAGGTCTCTGGAGGTGGTGGAGGTGAGGTTTGCCCCACAGAGCGGGACCTCTTGGGATTCGGTGGTTGACCGACCGGACGAGGACCACACAAGGTACCCCGAGCATTGCTACCGGATCTAGTACGTACCATCGTATCCCTATACCTGGAACAATATCATGCACCACATTGGTTAAACACCGTAGAATTGATTTTGGCACACAAGTATATGCCATCACATAGGGTATTGTAGTGTATGATATTCTGCAATTAATCGCAACTTAATTCCAAGATACAAGGACGGTGCTCCGACAAGTATGTCAATGGTCCTACTTGACCATAACACGCAATTATAAGAGTAATGACAAGATTAATACATTATATTACTAATATTAACATCATAAAATAAATAAAATAAATAAAAAAAAATTTTCATTTTTCCCCAAGTTTCCACAACCGGTGGGCTGCACCGGCGGGCCCCGAGTAAAAACATGAACAGGGCCCATCAGGCTCTGTTCACATGCATTCTCTTCCATTCTCCTCTCTCTTTCTCTCTATCCCTTCTAAGTGATTTTGGAGGGCATTTCGATGCTTCCACCCATGATTCCACTCATCAACTCGGCGCTTTTTGAGAAGATTCACATCTTCCACTTCCAAGTAAGTTCTCCTTCTCTTTTTCTCAGAATTTTCACTTGGGGGGGTAAATCCATGTGTAGACTTTAATCTGGGCTTTCTTTCCATATTTCTTTCCATAGAATAGCATTTCTATGTGATTGTGATGCTTCTCCTGTGGTCATTTCTAGTTTATTAGGATTTATCTCCTCATTTTGAGAAAAACCCCAAATCGTGCCCTAGTTTTCTCAAATTTGGGGATTTCTTCAATTCTCGCTCTTTTTCTCCAATTAATGATTCCTTTGTGATGCATTACACTTGATTTGTGCTTAACATGCTATAGATTACATGAAATGTCCCTTATGCTTGGAATCCCCATATCTTCCCATGAAAACCCCTCTTTTGTATTGGGTTTCCTTGATTTTTCCTGTACATACTTGGTATTTGTGGACCTCCATATTCTATTAGAGTATGTTTTTCCATGGCATTTCTGCCTTAGACCTATAGTTTCAAGTTTTGCTCCATTGTGAATGAATTTGCACATTGCAATTGAATCCTCTCATGTTATATATGCTCCTTGCTATCATTTTACTGTTTTATCATGACTCCGCTTTGTCACTTACCGTGCATCTCGTTCGTAGGCTCCCCATCATTCCTAGCTTGTCGCCTTTTCCATTTTGCGAGAAACTTGGGTTTTGGGGCTCCCCTTTACTGCTGTCATTTTCCTTTCCTTACTCACCCTGCTTTCCTCTTTTCTTGCAAGGATGTCATCTCGCACTGGAAAGGGGCCCTCATCTTCTGGCGCGCAACGTAAGACTACCGCTTCTAAGAGGAAAAGTGCAGGAACCAGCTCTCCAGCCCCCCGCACAGGGAGACCCGGACCTGCTTGGTTTGACCCTTCGGACTATGACAAGGAGCTCTTCCATAGTGCAGAGGCAGCAGCCAACTGGCCGGCTTTTCTGAAGAGGTCGGTATGATGGAGAAGACCGTGGTAGTCGACGACTTCCATAAGGCGCGGCTTCAGGAGAGGTTCTCAGCATTGGGCTGGGAGTCTATCCTCCACGTAGACCATCTATGCTACGAGCAGCTAGTTCACCGGTTCTACTACAACTTGGAGGTTTCTTATCCGTACAGGGAGTACACCATAGTCAGCTTGGTGAAGGGGGTAGACATCCAGCTGACCGTGGATACCTTGGCCAGCATCTTGGGCATATTGGCAGCTGGTCACCGTTACTATAGTCCTCCCAGGAGTAAGCCCCTGGGACCATTTATGAGTTTGGAGATGCCGGACTATATCTACGAGACCATTTGCGGCAGCAGTGTCCGTTCGGATTCCGAGACATCCTTCTACCCCAAGGTTCGCTTATTTGCCCATTTGGTTCAGTTCAACCTGCTCCCCAGAGGAGGTCATCGGAACCAGGTGGGTTTCATGGTGGCCTTCATCGCTTTCTGCATATACACAGCCGTAGAGGGAGGTGTCGAGCACTTGTGCCTACCGTACATCATCCTTAAGACGATGGAGCACCATACTTCCCACCCTGAGGATGGACGATTCCCCTATGGTAGGATCCTCTCTAGGATCTTCGAGTTCTTCGGGGTGGACTTGAGTGGCGAGGAGGGGAAGACTTCGGCTGATAGGTTCAACAGGGGTAACCTCTTGAGGATGGGTCTCCATACCCTTATGGATACACCTCCGAGAGCAGGAGCTCAGAGAGGTAGCGATAGGAGGGCTGCCCCTATGGAGGATGTCCTCATGGAGGAGGAGTCCAGCGAGGAGGATGAGGAGGATGATCTGGTGGGTGATGACATCCCTGAGGAGGTGCCTTAGGAGTCGAGAGGTCCCGATCCTAGTTCCTCCAAAGCTGTAGCCGCACAGCATAGAGCCCCACCACCTGAGAGTGGTGCATACGATCTTGAGGGCATGATGTCCACCATACGAGCCCTACAGGATGGCCAAGTTCAGCTACTGAGAAGGCTGGATGAGAGTGCTTCCAGGGAGGAACGCATCCTGGAGAGGCAAGCTACTTTGGAGAACTCCTTTCTCCAACTGGGCCAGAACTTGAGCACCACGGCCAACGCCATGTCAACAGATTTTGGCCGACTATGGAGGATGGTACGGCTAGGGAACGTGAGGTTTGACTACTACGACCATCGTCTCGACGTCAACTCTAGACCGTCGGTGAACGTAGTGATCATAGATGACGACGATGATGATCAGTGAGGGCTTAGCTTACCCACACCAGCTTCTTATCTGTTTTCCTTTTATTGGTCCTTGTTGTATATTTCATTTCTTTTCTCATTCCTTGTATTTGTACTATAATTGGACTCATTTGTGGGATAATGTATTTTAATAGCGATTTTTGTGGTGAATTCATATGTTGAATATTTGTGTAGTTTAGTTGTGGTGTCTATTGTTACTTTTAATCATTGTCATATATGAATATATTGTTTATCAGATGTTTGTACGTAAATTTTTGGAAATCCCATTTTACGCCGTTATGTTGCCGAAATTTCGTCAAACTAGTACGCAATAGGTTATAACATCAACTTAACTACCTTTTATCAACTCTCACGCATGCCATGAATGCAACATCTAAATGCAACCCCTTTTTTATACTTTCTTACTTTGGCTTTTAACTCCTTAAAGCTTTTACATTAACCCAATCCCATTTCCCTATTATAGATTCTACGGGATTCTAATGGAATGATGTGAGTGGAGCAGAGCATCATGCTCTGATACCACCGTTGTCACACCCCATTCATACCAAACTAGGCCAGTGACCGGGTTAACACTGGTTAACCCAAACCTGCCAGGATCATCTGATTCTGTATTCCACCACAGCATACACACAACTAATAAAAACTTATCAGATCAGCGGAAGACTAGGTTTACCTGTGAATATTCCCGTAATACTTGATACCCGAATTGTGATACAATAGTTATATACATGTGGGCACGAAGGCATGATATTTACACAATAAAAGTACAATTCACATATCAAGTACATAAAGGAAACCAGCAAAAATCAGAGTACACAGCTCGGCTCGGCATCAAAGGCTAGAGCTCAGCTCGGCATCAAGGGTTGAGCCCAGCTCGGCATCACATGGTAGAGCTCAGCTCAGCCTCAAAAGTGGAGCTCAACTCGACATCAGAACTATGGTCCCATAGCACAACTCTCGCACGAGCAGTTAGTGCCATGTCTAACTCCCTAGGGGCCCACCATTCCTCTTCAGGGAACTCGACTGTGGGACCCACCCCCTGCTCCTCAAATGTATGACCTGAAAAATCATCTAAAAAGGGGTGTACATGTGGGATGAGCTCATTAGCTCAGTAAATGGTAAGATGGACCACATAGCAGTCCACACAGCCAAACACAATCATATGAACTACATGCTATGCAATACATTTTAAAATACATCCACCTAAGCAACATTACTAAGTCTTTGGTTTAGTGCTACTACAGCCACAGTGTGCGTATACTCCGGGTACGAGCCGCGAACTCCATCCTGCGATACGCCCATAGGGCTATCGGAGAAGGCCCACCGTGAGTACTCAGAAAAATAAAAACATGTCGTCCACCGGCTCTCAACAGAAAAGTAAATGACTAAAATTAAAGGTACTGATTCCAGTAATTTAAAATCAGTACGATTGGCCCTCTTGAATATACCACCGGGGTTGCCGACTGTCCTAATGACCTGTCAGGCATTATGTCTAATCGCCACAGTGACCCGACAACTGCGACCACTGCTTCCCCCCAAATAGTAACCCAACACCTTAACCCCTGTTGGGAAGGGTCATAGCACGGGACGGTGAAAATCCTAAACCGCATGCTCCTATATGACAATAGTACGATTGTATAGTGCCACCGCATCCCATACCACGGGCCACCAATACACTCGTTTCTAAGCCGACTACGACATCTAGTCTATCAATGCATTATGCACCATGATGTCAACATTCATCACATAAGCATCTCATCACTTGGCATTTAGAAAGTAAACATAGCACACATGCATAACAATGGGAGGATGACTAATCTACATAGCATATTCATGATGGCATGACTAAACTAGATACATTTAAATGAATGTCAAACAATGCCTTGAAATAAGGCCAAACGTCCTCTCCCCACTTACCTGTAGTGTACAAGGATTCTCGTTCGGTACGGGTGAGATCCGGTGCAAGAAGTGTAGGATTTGGTGAACCTAACATGAGTGAGCGGGGTTAGTATTTCACCATTTTAGGATCAAAATTAACGAGATCCGATGACAAAATCATGTTTAGAACGTTAAAAGAAGGTCGCACGTCCGTTTTGGGTCCAATCGGACGTAAAAATCACATTCGGGGCCTCTCAGGTGGGTCAGATAGCCCACCTGTCTAGCCCACCGGTTGGCCCATCGGTCTGGCCCGCCAGTTGGGCAGGTTGGCCCGTCGGTTGGCCCATCGGCCTGGCCCACCAGTTGGGCCAAGGGGGTCTGCTAAGACCAGTGGGCAGGGTGGCCCATCGGTTAGCCCGTCGGTCTGGCCCACCGGTTGTGCCCGAAGGCCCTGCCCTCTCAGGCGGGTGCCCACAGGCGGGGCAGATGGCCCACCGGTCTTGGCGGGAAAACTGTTGTTTCTTCCCAACTTTCTCCATTCTTTGGGGATTCAAATGGGACTTTTTCTAACCCATTCTTCACACTTTCAATGTCTTATAGGATGGTTCTAACCTAGATCTAGGTTAGATTCAAGTGATGGGAAGCCATCTTACCTTCTTTGCTCAAGAACACCTTCAAACCCTCAAAATCACTTCAAATCCACAATGCTTCTCCAACCTTGTCAATACCTCTTCAAATCCTTCAAGATCAATATATAAATCATCTATTAAACCTTAAATTCATCATTTCAAAGGGGATTTACAAGATCTCAAGAAACCCTACACGAATCAAGGGTTTATGCTTGGGTATGGTGAATGTTTAAGGAACCCAACTTTGCTTACCTCTAAATGTGGATCTAGTGTTGAAGATCACTCTTCCGATGCCGGAATGGAAAGATCAAGCTTCGGCGCCGCTAAAATCCTTCTCTTCTTCCTCTTCCTTCTCTTCCCTTCTTCTTCTCTTTCTTTTCTCTCTCCTCTTTACTATCCTCACCAACGTACGAGTGTCATAAATGAAAAGAAAAGAAAATCATAAATGCTATATATATACTTCTTAAATAACTAAATAGTTCACATGGATGGGTCACTCAGGTGGGTGGGTGTGCCCACCTGTCCGCCCACCTGTCTGCCCACCTGAGGGCCAAAACTTGGGATTTTGACAGAGTTCAGGCCTCGACGCGAACCCCACCCTGGCATACGATGTAATATATGTATACACCTTAATATATGGCTATAATACCTGCTTTATCCGTATATGGCCTTATGATAGGTGCATGTACACGGCTTGGGTACTCCCGTCTCTTCTGGCACTGGCTCGGACTTGTCGGGCCTTTCGGTGTTTAAGGTCACCCTTGCCATCATAGTCCATAAGGAGCCCGCTCTAACTCTCTCTGGTTCGGGTCCTGCATAGTTAAACCGGGTCAACCGTGTAATCAGACTGGGTTTAAGAAGTAGGGTATTACAGTGTACCCAAGACCATTCTTTCCTTTATTCATTATCAAACTGGGCTGCTTTGGAACTCCTTGATGATATTTTTCTAGCCCCTTGCTAGTAAAATATTGCATATTCTTCATCATCTGATTTACTGGCAGACTCCAGATGACTTCATAGTTAGTTGGGGTTTCCTCCTTTGGAACTTCTTTGGCAATGGTTGCACAGGTTATGTCTAATTCAAAACCACTTAGTTGGACTTCCTAGTCTTGTTCTTCCCCATTTCCAATATTGGCCAAGGTATTAACCACTTCGGGATCTATGACTACTGTGATCACCTTTCCTTTATGAATGAACTTCATTTTTTTATGGAGACTAGAGGACACTACCTTCACATTAAGCAACCAAGGACTTCCTAAGAGCATTATATCAATGAATTAGAAATCAATATCAAACTTTACTGGGCCAATCTTTACAGAAAGGGTCAGGATGCCAAGGATCTTCCTTTTGGTATTGTCATATGCCCGTATGGTTTGAGTAGTCGGCCTCATTTCTTCCAGGTTGATGCCAATACTCTTTACCGATCTCAATGGTAGCACATTCAAAGCGATCCTGTTGTCAATAGAACCTGGGGAACCACCTTGTCGAGATATTCTACCATGTGGAGTGCTCGATTATGCCGGACCCCTTTGGAAAGCTCTGAATTTGAGAACATCAAGGATCACACCGCATATGTTACCCCTACTATATGTGCGG